>NW_017537060.1:25337-42020 GCF_001853355.1 Bactrocera latifrons
TTTCTGGAAGAGCAAAGAAAGCATTCTGTTGAATGGGTGAATCGATAACCTTGCGCAGGTTAGCAGGTAAGTATCTCGACCTTTGAATTGCAGCATAGAGATGGCGCGAGCCATCTTTGATTGAACTGTTGAATCTTAYTGAGAGCCACAAAGGTGAGTAAACTGTAAGTATGTACTTGACCAAAATCTTTATTTCCTTTGTTGGTTTGTCAGTAGAAATGTATAATCTCAGAAATATATTTGCACAGGTGAGCCAGCGAGATTTGCACATGTTACCTGGATGCATCGACGCTAAATCTGAGGACCATTGACCGGAAATAACAGCTTCTGATATTTTATAGAGATAAGCTTGGTCTGTGCTAAGCTGGGTCGGATCAATCACCTCAGAATTTAATTGGCAGGATACAAAACTATCAAATTTGACAACAGGCAACTTCGCACAATCAGGGAGCAGTTTACCTATGTCGCCAGATAATGTATTTGGACTCTTTGAGACACCATTTATGTGTTCGAAAAGAGCACGAAATGGAAGTTCGTTGAAATGTAGAAGACAAACAACTCACTGTAATGGCCTACCTATTCTTTCTTCTAGTTTCCGAATGACTCCACCTTTCCAACCTGCCACTTCAACTAAATTTTCTTGTAAATATTGCCATATAGCTTGCGTCTGATCCTCAGCTGACCCGGAAGGAGAGGTGAAGTGGCCAAAGTAATGACTACCAGGCTCCGCTATAAGAGAAATATGTTCCTCTTTGACAGTGTCGCGGTAGTACTTTTCACCTCCGCTGACTTGTGTAAGTGCATTGTCTTTGCAGCCGTCAAAATACAGTCCATATACAGAGTCAATACTTACTGGAGCTTAACTCCAACACTTTTTTTTGCCCGACTATTCTTTCATTTGTCAGTGACAAAGCTAGCCTGATCCTCTGTTATCAAACCTGCTTTTTTGGCATCCAGAAAAGCAGATGAAACAATGCCACAAAACCACTGCTATATCATTTACTTCAAATCTTTGGGCATCTAAAGAAGATTGTTCTAATACTAGTGTGTTTTGTTTGATTTTAGAGGATGGAAGAGAAAATTCATCATCAGCATCGTTTTTGGAGTCGCCCTACACGAAATCTTTGAAACTGATAACACAAAAAAACATCCTGGTAAGTAGGTAACTGGGACTCAGAGAGAGACGGATATAGGCCAAAACAGGACATTTCTGTCTAAATTTAAATTTAGATACAGACATTTTGAGTTCTGTGTTCTGTTGAGAGAATATAAGTGATAGCACTCGGCGAAATCAACGACAAGAGTGAAGGAACTCGATGAAAAATATTTATGTGGAGACCAGTCCAAACGTGTCGTATGGTGCAGGGAAATGAATGTAAGTGATAGAACTCGGCGAAATCACCGACAAGAGTGAAAGAACTTGATGAAAAAATGTTTGTGTGAAGACCTATCCGAACGTGTCCTTTGGCGTAGGTGCATGAATGTGAGTGATAGCACTCGGCGAAATCAACGTCAAGAAGTGTGGCCGCAAGCCGATTTTCACCTTGCGCTGTGGCGCGCCGCATTTTCGCTCGTATCTCGGGAACGGTTCGTCCTACGGCCATGATCACATTTCGGTAGCAAATGACATGACAAATAATTTTTGTTTTGTACATTTTGCCATGAGATGCGTATTTCAGGCGCTAGGTAGACAATTTCACGATTTTAGGCGAATTTCCGAAATTTCAAGGTCGGAGTTGGGGTTGAAGATGCAATCCGATCTCAAAACAAAAAGCTGTATTGGAACTAGGAAGTACTAAGGCAACTTTTCCGCACTTCTAATAGTGCCGAATCGAAAAAAGTCCGGAAACGACCCACCCTAATACACACGTTGTGAATCGGCAGCGCATTTAGCAAAGTCGTGTACAAACGATCCGAGCTGCATGCTCCGCAAAGAGGAGCACTCTGTATTGAGCATGGCTTGAACCTAAACTATTGTGCAGCAACACAAGATTTGCTAGATCAGACTATCATAGCAGAAAACATTACTTAATTCCATAATTGACATTATGTTTGCAAATGAATCGCTGAGCAGGCGGTGTTTGACATTTACAACATCAGTTAACTCATTTAAACATCCTGGGCCCCTTAGGCGAATATTTTGCCTAGTATTCCACGAATATGTTATTGTCTGTATTTTGGCGTACTGCTGGTGAAGTAGCCGAGGGGCAGAATACATTCTGACAGCAGAAGTCTGTAATGTACTAACATTTATCCAGGTGTGCAGAGAACGAATATTGATTTAAATCATAACTCATGTATTTTGTATGCATTTTAATCTGCGTGCACCTGCAAGAGAATCAGCTTTATTTTGCGTGTTTATTTGATTTTGCTTTTTTGACGTTTATTATTTGCCTTTCCTGAGAGGGATCTCGGGAAGGAGTGGCAGTGGGAGGAACGCTTGAAAAGATGCCATAAGGGCGACCTTTGCTTTTTGTAAGTGTAGGTGCGTCACTTTATCGCATCAGGAGTATGGTTATCCCTTAACTTCCTTTTAAGATTTTATTTATTTTTGAATATTTATGAAAAATGTCGACTTTTTGATACAACTGAACTTTTTTTTTATACCAATTTGTGGAGTATTGGAAAATTGTGGCTCTAGTGGCAGTCGTACGGCGTATTGGTCAATATTTAATCGAGCATTTGTGGTTTTCGAGTAGCTCTTACAATACAGATCTTCTAGAGTTTTATTTAATATTCTGGGAAGTTTCCCTCTCTATTGAAATTTCCTTAATTGTGAATTGATATTGATTTGATTTTTTCTCAGCTTGAGTTGGTATAATGGTAACTAGTTCTGTAACGAGTCCACTTTGTGTTTCGATGTGCAGCGCTTGAACTTTTTGTGCCTTTGACAACATGTTGTCACCTCGAAATTTTTGGAATTTTGCTTTTCGGGATTTGCTTTTACAATTAAACCCGTGGTTCTTTGTGCATAAGGAGATGGGATATCTGCTGCAATAAAGCTTGGAATTATGTTTTTTGTGACAATATAAGCAGTTAAGTTTGCTTTTGCAATTAAGATTGTGTGAGAGGGACAAGCAGTTTGTCAGAGTCTTTTTGGCCTGACAAAGTTGTTCCTTTTATTGACATTCAATTTTTTAAACTTCTCGAAATTTTTAAGCTTATGCCCTCTTGTGCATAGTTCGAATGACTGCGTCTTGTGATAGTTTTTGTTTAAATTGTTTTTCTTACTAACTTGGTCTTTATTTATTTGGTGGTGTTTAATGTTCTTAGTTTTGATTATTTTTTCTCCTAAGTAACCTTTCCGAACTTTCATATTAGGCGGTGAGAAAATCTTTCATTTGTTGCCACGTTAGGCACTTCTTTCGTGATGAGAGCGATTGCTCCCACAAAAGTAACGATTTTTCTGGTAATGCGGGGGTACATATGTATATGTAGGATTAGAATTGACATTCGAATTCTAATTAACATAATTAGTAAATGATTGGCAACTACTTATTCGAACATCGAATAGTGGATGCCAATAGTAAATTACATAGAAGTTGTGGGCGGTAAGGCTTAGCGTCCATCATAGTTTGAGATAAGTATTATACACATTCCTGATTGTAACGCCTAGTGTAGCGGCACGCGTCGTGTTGGTTTAGGTAACATGTTGTATTTACCAGAATAGGGTCCCAGCTGTCTGTGTGGATATTTAGTGTCGTTAGAACCGACAAACAATTAGAAACAGTGGATCGTAGATGAATTTTACACTTGTTTCTTTCTTAATTTTTAACAATATTTTTAGTATCGTTACTTGTTTAACGACCAGTATTCTTTCGTTTTCATGTCTTGCTTTCAGAGCTTCCCACACCAAGATGAAATTTTCGTAATTAAGAGCGACCTACTACGCCTGCTTGACTTTTGGCTTTGTATCTGAGGTGATACAACTTTTGTGCTTTTGATAGTTGTGGATGGTTGGTGTAAACGGCTGTAAACATGTCCAGGAAGAACGGCCATTCTTCATAACCTCCATAAAATGTTTCTGTTTCGGTTTATCTGTTTTGAAATAAGGAGAAAGTTAAATTTATCATTTAATTTTTTTTTTCAATGTATCGCAGCTTGATAAACAACATTTTTTGGTTTTTGTTCCGGTGAACAGAAAATAAGGCTTTCCGACTCGTAAGCACGCCACGTATATCTGACCGTGTGAAAAACATAGCATTTCCAAATTTATGCTACACACTAAGCGGCTATCCTTGTGTCCTGTGGATTGCAATCTCAAATGCAATTTTCACTGGAAACGGAAAACGTTTGAACTGAAATGAAAGATCGTTAGAACTCAAAGCAAATCTGAGAATTAAGCATTCTGCCCCCTTGTATTCCATAGCGCAGATTGCGGAACATAATAACGACAGATCCAACTTTTAGAAGCAAATGATACGGTGGCATACCAAGCCTGTCCAAAGACTTCCACTGGATGATCCCACTGGATAATTCATGGCGTCGTCTTCATTGTCAAAACGACCGATCGATTTGTATGAGTGCAAGTCTCCCGGAATTTGACTTTGAATCTTCCAGTTTAAACCAACAACATCGGTATTTTTGACAGCTAACATTGCGCCTGCACTTAAGGAATCGTAGTTACGATAATTTGGCCAATGTCCGAACATACGTGATGAGTTCATCTTTCATGAATTGATAGAGGGAAGATGGAATTGATATCAAACCACCGGAAGTATCAACTGGAATTGACCCATTTCCAATTTTTTGCGAAGACGATGAAAAATGTCTTCGACAATCTCATTTTTGTTCGCATCCCATAATTGACGCGGCTTTGAAGGCTGGTATGTCGAAATGTTTATCGCGAAAAGTGTGCGAACTTCACTTTTATTCCAGTGATTAAAATGTTCCATCAATTGTAATTGCTGGCTTACTTCTCCAAAACTTGCACACACCATGCCATTCACAGGACTCAATGACTCAAATGAAGTTAAACCGCGTGCAACAATCAATAGCAACCAAAGGTAGAAAGAATCATCGTTTTTCGGGGGAGTTGTGAAAATTCGTCCTAATACATTAGTTGATAACACACCTGGATGCCCATCTATGGCTGGCCTTGCTTTCTGCGCAGCTATTTCTGCGACGATGCATTTTTTTCTTCTTCTTAATTGGTGTAGACACCTTAGACGATTATAGCCGAGTTAACAAAAGTGCGCCATTCGTTTCTTCTTTTCGCTACGTGGCGCCAATTGGATATTCCAAGCGTAGCCAGGTACTTCTCCACCTGGTCCTTCAAACGGGGTGGAGGTCTTCCTCTTTCTCTGCTTCTCCCGGCGGTATACTTTCAGAGCTGGAGTGTTTTCGTCCATTCGGACAACATGACCTAGCCAGGGTAGCTGCTGTCTTTTAATTCGCTGAACTATGTCAATGTCGTCAAATATCTCGTACAGCTCATCGTTCCATCGAATGCGATATTTGCCGTGGCCAACGCGCAAAGGACCATAAATCTTTCGCAGAACTTTTCTCTCGAAAACTCGCAACGTCGACTCATCAGTTGTTGTCATAGAGTTTGGTTTTTGTTTGTCGAGAGAGGACTTTGCTTCTCACTTGCCTACTCAGTCCGAAGTAGCACTTGTTGGCAACAGTTATCCTACGTTGGATTTCCAGACTGACATTGTTGGTGGTGTTTACGCTGGTTCCAAGATAAACGAAATTATCTACGACTTCAAAGTTGTGACTGTSARCAGTGACGTGAGTGCCAAGTCGCGAGTGTGACGACTGTTCGTTTGATGACAGGAGATATTTCCTCTTGCCCTCGTTCACTTCCACAACCATCTACTTTGCTTCCTTGTCCAGTCTAGGGAAAGCAGAACTAACGGTGCGTGTGTTGAGATCGCTGATACCAATGACATTGGCATACGCCAGCAACTATACACTCTTACAGAAGATGGTACCTTCTCTATTCAGTTCTGCAGCTGGAACAATTTTCTCCAGCAGCAGGTTGAAAAAGTCGCACGATAAGGAATCGCTTTGTCTGAAACCTCGTTTGGTATCTAACGGCTCGGAGAGGTCCTTCCCGATTCTGAAGGAGCTTTTGGTGCTGGTCAACGTCAGCTTACACAGCTGTATAAGTTTTGCGGGGATACCAAATTCAGACATCGCGGCATAAAGGCAGCTCCTTTTCGTGCTGTCAAAAGCAGCTTTGAAATCGACGAAGAGGTGGTGAGTATCGATTCTCCTTTCACGCGACTTTTCCAAGATTTCTCGCATAGTGAATATTTGGTCGGTTGTAGGTCCAATCAGTTTGTTGACGGTGGGCTTTAATCTTTCACACAATACGCTCGATAGAAGCCTATATGCGATATTGAGGAGGCTTATCTCACGACAGTTGGCGCAGATTGTGGGGTCTCCTTTTTTGAGGTACACTTAAATTTCAATTGTTGGGCATGCTTTCGTTCGACCATATTTTACAAAGAAGCTGATGCATGCTCCTTATCAGTTCTTCGCCGCCGTGTTTTAATAGCTTGGCCTGCAATCCATCGGCCTCCGCCGCTTTGTTGTTCCTCAGGCGGGTAATTGCTATTCGAACTTCTTCTTGGTCGGGATATGGAACGTCTGCTCTATCATCATCGATTGGGGAATCGGGTTCGCCTTCTCCTGGCGTTGTGCGTTCACTGCCATTCAGCAGGCTGGAGAAATGTTCCCTCCACAATTTAAGTATGCTCTCGGCATCGGTGACTAGATCACCTTTTTAGGTTCTACAAGAGTATGCTCCGGTCTTGAAACTTTCTGTAAGCTGCCGCATTTTTTCGTAGAATTTTCGAGCATTTCCCCTGTCGGCCAGCTTGTTAAGCTCTTCATATCCACGCATTTCGGCCTCTCCCTTTTTCTGTCTGCAAATGCGTCTCGCTTCACTTTTCAACACTCGGTATCTATTTCATCCTGCATCGTCAGAGCGATCGCACGTCTAAAACACTGGAGACGTGCCTTCCGGGGACAACCGGGTAGCTTGGTGAATTTTTCTATGCTGTAATAATGGATAACCATATTTCGGGTCCCAAAGAAGTCAATCAGCCTCAGCGGATTTAGGGTTTTTCCTCGTGGAGGCTGAATTTACCGACTGTTGCGCCAGGGATACCTTCTTTGTCCATCCTGGCGTTAAATTCACCAAGCACGACTTTGACATCGTGGCGGGGCAGCTCTCATAGGTGCGCTGCAAACGCTCATAGAAGGCATCTTTGGTCACATCGTCTTTCTCTTCCGTCAGGGCGTGGGCGCAAATCAGCGATATGTTGAAGAACTTCACTTTGATGCGGATTGTGGCCAGACGTTCATCCACCAGAGTGAATGACAGTACTGGGTGATGGAGTCTCTCTCCCACCATGAATCCTTCACCAAATTTGCGCTTCTTTATATGACCACTGTAGTAAATCCCATAAGGACCTACTCGTCTCTGTCCTCTTCCCGTCCATCGCATTTCTTAAACGGCAATGATATCAGCTTTCACTCAAACGAGTATATCAACCAGCTGGGCAGCGGCATGTTCCCAATTAAAGGACCGGAAATTCCAGGTGCATGCTGTCAAATCGTATTTCTTAATACATTTGCCATGGTCGTCCTCAAAAACTTGGTCTCTCATCCGAGGCTGATTAAACTTTTTCGTTGGATGCGTGGCGGACTCCAAACCTAGCGCAAACCCTTGTGGATTAGATATTTTTCTTTTTGCTTTAGCTTGCCTTCAAACGGATGTTCTTTGACTACCCAGAAGATACTTGGCCTAGAACCGGAAGTTGTGAGCTGCTTGAGCCATTTGTAAAAGAATCGTTTCTGACAAATCCCAAGTGAATGGCGATCAGAAAACTTTCCTCACTTGCGTGACCTTCTACACTTAACATCATCCTATATATACTCGCATATATGCTTATAAAGATATTCGTAGTTTCTGATATATCAAATATTTTTCTGCTTCACTGGCAGAGGCACCACTTACGCGGTTATAGTCGAATTAACAACTATTTATTATCTCACATCGATCTTGAGCACTCGAATCAACAGACTTCACGATATGCCCAGCGATCACTTGTTCTTCAACGCTTATTAAATGTGGTTGCAAGAAACCTTTATCACACAATCATCGGGTAACTGTAGTAAAGAAAAAATATTATATTAGTAAAATTCGTTACTTAAAAATAATTGGTGAAACCCCTAGTTGTTTCCAACGCTGGTTGCTGTTTCATTTCGATGTCATACGCAATATACCAAAGTTTCTTCTTCATCATGCACAGTTTCAAAGGTAACGGTTTAAACTTATTACCACCAAGCATCTGGAACCGTAAAAAAATAATTTCATAATTTTATTAAGTTACTTTTTTCTAACTTTTTAAATATACTAATAAATGTACTAAGCGCCACTAACCTTAAACAGGTATGGTGTGATGTCACTGCCAGCAATGTCTACTGGTGGTTGTGGGAGTTTCGAGATGTAGAAGTTAAATAATAGCGTGGAGAGAACACCACCCTGTAGAACCCCTTGTTTAATTCTTCTCAGTTTTGAGTTTTTATCTCGAAATAGTACGAATGATTGACGACCGCTGAATGTATGTCATGTCAAGTGTCAAGTCCTAGTGAAATGCTGTCATTCTATTAAGTTTCATTATTTAGTGTCTCTATTAGAATTCAATCGTAAAAAATTTTATTATAAAGCGCTCGTGTTTCGGAAATTGTGTATTAGTTTCTAGTGAATCGTCACCTGATTGTATTAATTCAATTTGTGTTTTGAAGGAATTAAAGGGTGATTTTACATTATTTTTATCCCTAGTATCGGATGATTCCGCCGAGTGCCTCAATCGAATTTATTATTTATTTCTCTTGAAAGTGCGTCAGCGACTACATTTTCTTGTCCTGGTCCACAGCTGTGTGCGAATTTCTTACTTTTCATGTGTTACAGTGCATCTCAAACTGCTCGCTACATTTGTTGTTATCTTTGATAACCAACTATTTGCATTTCAGTTGTTATAAATATTTTTGTCATTGCTATTTTTACTTTTATCATTAAATTTTTCTATATTTTTATTTAATATTGTTTTTTATCATTATGACTTGAAATTTTCCGAACTGCTCTACGAAAGGCGAGTCGGAAGGCTTTCCTTCTTACTAGCTTCGTGACGGGCTTGCCTATCTTAAGTGTGCTGGACTGACAGGTAGGATATTGGATTCTATTCTTGACAGTAGGCTTGCGCTGGTCTTGCTTAAACTGCAGACCAACAGAAATTGAATTATTTAAAGTTTTAGGCAGGCGATATGTAAGAAGAGAATCCAAAAAAATTAATCTAAACGTAAACGTCCGTCTGATGAAGATACCACTGCATTTTCCTTAAAAAGAATGCCGCCATCCACTATTGACCACATCGATCTTTTATCCCCTTGTCCTCAAGGAGAGAAGGTTGCGTCTGCTCAGGATATAGAGAAAACTGTTACTGAACACGTTAAGCGGAAAACTCCTCCAAATTCGCCTCGAAATACCTCCAAGTCAGCTAATAAAAACTAAATTGTAATACTGGGGGAAAACGTAATTTTTTCTCAAGACTTGCTGAGGATACCACAGTCGATGCTATAAAAAGTTTCATCTCTTCGAAATTAAAACGGTAGATACAGACAGACAGACAGACAGCAGGGATATTTTGTCGTTTAAGATGGACGTAATCGTTGACAATTTTCAATTGGTACTTGACAACTCATCTGGCCGCCTGCTGTCTCTTATACACATCTAGATGTGTATAAGAGACAGTACCACAGTCGATGCTATAAAAAGTTTCATCTCTTCGAAATTAAAACGGTAGATACAGACAGACAGACAGACAGCAGGGATATTTTGTCGTTTAAGATGGACGTAATCGTTGACAATTTTCAATTGGTACTTGACAACTCATCTGGCCACCTGGGGTCTTTGCGTGCGAATTCGAGCACAAACGTGATAAGCCCCCTGTAGTTGTCACTAAAATGCCAAGAAAACCCGTTGATACAAAAAAATGATTAACAATAATTCGCTGAGTATTTATAATCAAAATGTTAGAGGCATTAATACAAAGCTCCGTATTTAAATAGCATTAATTGTAACTTTAAAATCATTGCTTTCAAAGAAACTTGGCTAAAGCCCCACATTTTTCATAATGAAATATTCAACAGCGAATTCGAAATCTTTGGACATGACCGGCGGAACAGAAAAGGAGGTGGTGTATTGTTTGCTGTTCATTCTTCAATTGCTTCTGAAGAAATCGATGTTCCGCATGCAGACTTCATAGAATTTAAGTGCATTCGTATTTGCGCTAATAGTAGTCTACTTAACTTTATCTTATACACCGCCTCACTCGGACATATCTGTATATATGCAGCATGCTTCATTAATAAACAATGTTCTCCCAATGCCTAATAATACTGACTCCATGCTTTTTTGGGGAGATTTCAATTTACCGTGTGCATCATGGAAATCTATTGATGACACCATTCCTGCAGGGTGGCTGATGAATTTTGCTACATTAAGAAACTCAAATAACTTTTTTCTTCGGTGTTTGGAATTCATTTTCCTTTTATTCATGTTAAAGCTCATTCAATTTTATTAAATATAGCTGAATTAGTTTTAAAATAATGGAATTTAAATGACCCCCCCCCGCCCCTGCTCGTTGGNATTCATGTTAAAGCTCATTCAATTTTATTAAATATAGCTGAATTAGTTTTAAAATAATGGAATTTAAATGACCCCCCCCCGCCCCTGCTCGTTGGTTCATGTGCGGCATCTTAGCAAAAAGTTGTTCATTACTGCTTGGAGAGTTGAGACARGAATAGCCGCAATTGTTTCTCGAATGGATTGCCTTAGTTCATTTAAATTTGTTGGTTTTGCTTTGTAGACTTGCTGTTTAGAATAACCCCACAAGAAAAAGTCAGGTGCGGTAAGGTCAGGCGACCTGGGTGGGAATATGGAGTTTCTGGATATCAGCTTATTGGGAAATTTTCGTCGCAATTCTGTCATAACAGGTTGGGCTATGTGAGGAGCTGCACCATCTTGCTGAAACCACACAGAGTTGAAAGAAATTCCCATTCGGAGTATTTCTGGATAGAAAAACTCTCTCAACGTGCTCAAGTAACGGTCTCCAGTAACCGTAACGGTGTGACCGTTTTCTTCGAAGAAATACGGCCCGACAATGCAGCGTGATGAAACTGCACACCTCACAGTGACACGAAGTGGATGCAATTCCGTCTCATGGAGTACATGCGGGTAGGAAGCACGACATATTCGACAATTTTGTTTGTTTATGTTGCCGTTTAAATCGAAATGGGCCTCGTCAGACATGAAAAGACAGTTAAACATGTTTCCATACTCTTCCACCATTTGAAGCATCTTCTGGCAAAATTCCAAACAAATCGGCAAGTATGCAGTGTTCAGTTTGTTGGCCATTTGAATTTTATATGGGAATAAGTTCAAATCTTTGTGCATAATTGACTGTAATGACTGTCTGCTTACACCCATTTGAGCAGATAAACTTCTTGTCGAAGCACGTGGATTGTTTTGTATGGCAGCAGCTACAGCAGCGATTGTTTCCTCCGTTCGAACGGAAGGGTTTCGATGGTAAGGTATTCTGTTGATTGTCCCATGCTCGGCAAAATTGTTTACAAGTCTCATTATGGTCCATCTGCTCGGAGGATTGCCGCCAAACTTGCGCCTATACTCTCTTTGAACCGAAACTACGGACTCCAGTGCGTGGTAGCGGCGGACAATCCAAATTCTTGTTTCTGTGCCCCAGTTATCCATTTTTGTTAAATGTAAAAGCCAATCTCAAAAATTAAAAAAAAAATTAACCAGATTCATTAAATAGAAAAAACGTTATTTAATTTTTTTTTTTGTTGGTAGCGGCTTTCATCAGCCACACTGTATTAGGAAGCGCATATGTTTTAACCAGTTCTTGGATGAAATGTCGGAGATAGGTCTTAACCAAATTAATGTAATTTCAAACGAGTTTGGTAAGTTCTTATATCTGGCTTACGTTCATAACGCTTCAATATTCTCTGTTGTCCGATGTGATCCTGCTTTGGAAATTAACATTGAGGTCATAGCCAACTTTGCTCATAATAATAGACAAGACCTTTATTTTCGGTTCAACTTTGCGAAAGCTAATTTTAAGAAAATTAATTACGAACTTTCTAAAGTAACTTGGCCAGACTACAGTGGCAATATCGAATTTAGTGCTTCCCATTTTAATGAAACTATTTTAAACTTATTTGAAAAATATGTTCCGAAGTGTGTTGTTACTCAAAAAATTAGTTCTTACTTATAGTTTTCGAAAGAATTATATAAATTAAAAAATAGAAAATCTCATGCTTTGAAACATAAAAAAAAACTGGTTTAGTTGCTGACTATTCCAAATATTCTACATTGCGTCGACAATTTGCTGAACTTAACAAAATCTGCTATATAAGAAAAAGTACTGTTTTCCTTCCTGACGCTATAACTCCAGAACACACGAACCGGTTTTGCATTCTTTGGAAAGGTCTTGGGCTCCGTGAGCTTTATAGCAAAGAAAATTCAGGAAAAATTTCAGCAGAAAAGCGGGAAAATATATTTTTACATACAGCGCCATTTCTGATACATAGCATGTACTACAAACCAATGTTTTAAGTAGATGGCGCCGGTGCGTGATACATTATTTGACAGCTACTCATTGTTCTCTGCTCAGTTAATTTCATGTGACAAACCAGTATTGTGTACACTGTGAAATTGTGAAAAAAATTTTTAAAAATAAATTATTCATTTCTTAACATTTCAATTGGAAATCATCAAACCAATCACGTGTATTCTGCAAATTTTTCATTAATTTCAACAGCAGGCATTATTTTTAAGATGGTAAGTTGAACTGTGTAAATTATGTGGATCGTGCATTTGATGTTAAATTCACCACTCTGTCCATAGTCCAAAACGTGCGAACATCAGCCACCGCACAAGACAAGCAGCAAGTGTTTTCACAAAACTTAAGCGAAGGAAGACAAAATATAATAAGAGAAAATGCCCGATTGGCATCATATAATTACTTGGCATTCCAATATGATCCCATTGCGAACTACAGTAATGATGAAAATTTAGATATTGGACCAATGACGACTATATGCCAATATTGCAATGCGTTAAAGTTCAAAAGAGAAACGGTTGGATTGTGCTGCTCAAGTGGAAAAGTCAAACTGGATCCAATACTTACACCACCACAGCCACTGAATCCATTGTTGGAGGGAAGTGATCCCGATTCCAGCCATTTTCTTCAACACATCCTTGAATACAATAAGTGCTTACGCATGACTTCCTTCGGAGCTATTCGAGAAGGCGGCTTCTTGCCGACTTGCAAGGTAAATGACACAACACACATAACCAATCACTCACACCAACACAATGAATTGCAACACATAACAACTACATATACACCATCACACGATCAGAAGTTAAACCGTATTCTTCAATGCACCCACCGTTAATGATTTTGCTGCAATTATTGTTGGCGATCCAACAAAATCGCGAGACATTGCCATTTAGCGAAGATACAATATCATGCATCGTGTAAACGAGACACATTATTTGTACGATGCGTTACAATATCCAATCATTTATTGGCAAGGGCAAGACGGATCCGACATCACGTTGAAGATGGTCGATTCAATTACAGGTACAATATTCACACACTAATTATTGCAATTATTGGTTTCCATTAACAATTCATTTAATTTTGTTTTCAGGCGTATCTACGAATAAAAATCTAAGCACAATGAATTACTATGCGTATCCTATGATGATTCGTACACATGGGGAGAATGTCATTCTGAAATGCCGTCGCCTATTCCAGCAATTCGCTGTCGACATGTATGTCAAAGTCGAGACCGAACCTTTAGCGTTCATCCGATTCAATCAGGCAAAGCTACGATCTGAGGACTATATACATTTGCGTGATGCTATTCATTCAGATGGTGATGTTCAGAATATTGGACGTCTGACGTGCGAAATTATGGAACTCCGGATTTATTTATTACGTGAGTTGGAACCCGGCCAAAAACATAAAGATGGCCATGACATAATCGCCAGAGTATTTCAGTAAAAACTCAAAACTCAAGTTTTTGGTTGTTATATGTACTCGGTGGAAGGGCAGAAGCGTGGACTACCGCATGCTCTTATCGTAATTTGTTTGCTGAACAAATTACATTCAAATGAAGTGGATCACATCATATCAGCTGAAATTCCTGATCCCCATCTACACGTCATTCTGACAACACAGATGGCGCATGGACCTTGCCGTGCATTAAATCCATTATCCCCTTGCATGGATGATGGGAAGTGTACAAAACGATATCCGCGACCGTTAGTTGCTAAAACAGTCCCAGGAAACCATGGATATCCAGTTTATCGTCGGCGTTCGAAAGAATATAATGGTCGAATTATCAAAGTTAAAGTTCGAAATCAAGAGCTTGAGATCGGAAATTAATTCATTGTACCATATTGCCCGCTATCATGAATTTTCGAAACACATGTAAACGTTGAGAGTTGTTATTCAATAAAATATTTGTGCAAGTACATCACAAAAGGCAGCGACATGGCTGTGTTTGGTATTGCGTCGGAAAATGCGAATGACGAAATCAGCAACTTCAAAATGAGCAGATACATCAGTACTAATAAAGCACTTCGGTTATTGTCATTTGAAATTCATGAAAGATATCCCACAGCTGTACGTTAAACAGTGCATTTGGAAAATGACTAAAGAGTTTACTTCACTGAGGCTAATGCGGCACAACGAACTGAGAGACCACCATCGACAACATTGACTAGCTTCTTTGCAATGTGTGAAGTATATCCATTCGCAGCGACACTGATGTAATTTGAAATGCCCAAGTATTACACTTGGAATCATTTAACAAAGAAATTGTAACGTCGCATACAAGGAGTTTTATTGGCGACTGCTGTTGGTATATGTACGTGGACCAAAATCATTTGCGCTTTTGAAAACTGTGGCAAACATATCGAGAAGCATGTCAACCATTGGGTTTGCTAGAGAACGATTCTCATTCAGATTTAACACTTGCGGATTCAGTTGTTTCATCAAATGCGTACCAAATACGAGCGCTGTTCGAAGTTATCATCACCACATGTTTTCTTCACAACCATCTCAGTTGTGGAACACTTACAAAGACGACAAATGTGAAGATATCTTGCATCGCTTATGCATTCAAACGAATAATCCTGACATCCAAATAACCGATGAAATCAACAATGAAGGATAGATTCTGATAGAGGATCAATTCTGGATTATTGCAAAGAACCTACTGATTGAAGTAGGAATTATTGCGCCAAATCGATCGATGCACGATGCATTCAACCAAGAATTAAATCGAGAGCTGCAATACAATGTTGATACATTGCAGGAATACGTTCGAAATAATATGTCCTTTCTGAATGATCATTACAAACAAGTGTTTAGTGCAAATTTTTGAACTTTTAAACTTGAATATGTCAAAAAATATAAGTTATTTTTGTATTATTTTTGGATATTTCTCCTCTGGGAAGCTTCCCTATCCATACATACCCCATTTATAATTCGGTTTTTCAACCCCTCCGCCAAAGTAATCGGAATTGTGCCTTGCATATTTCCGAATCCCATTTTTGCATTTTGTGTGATGGTGCAATCTTACAAGAACAAGAGGATCTCCCAAATGTTTTTATATAAATTTTTCATTTCTCTCGTTGTAAATTTTTAATCGATCCATCGAATAATATCGATGTCAAGATGCCCACTATCGACTAAAACATCGATTTTTCTTTTAATGTACATCCCTAGGGTAGATATTCTTTTCTGTTTGTACCTTTTTTGTTGATAGTGTAGTGCGGTTCATGCTTTCAACTTTATACATATGTGTTAATGAGTAGCGTTTTGTTAGATTTATAGGATATATAAAATGAGGGAAAGCGTACGACTTTTGCGCATGTTTTTGTGGAAGAACTGGCGACAAATTCGATACTCTTGGATATCTTTATTGCTGATATTCGTCGGCTGTTCAGCCATTTTCATTGTTTACTTATTTTCTACAAATAGGCTTCTGACATCGCCTCAAATGACTTATGAGGGGAGATTATTTGTAATACATCTCTTAAGTTTTTTAAAATTGCATATTCCATAAAGAAAGAATTTGTTTTGCAGTACGATATTAAAGCGGAATTCCCCTCTAATGACGTTGATCGAATTTTCTACGCCCCACATAATTTGCGAACAGATATACTGATGGAAGAAGTACGTCAAGAACTACAGTATCCACACACTGGTTAGTATTTTGCTTTAAATTGTTTGACATATGTATATAAAGTGAGTAAATTTTAGAATAGTATCCCCGGATTTCGGGGTTAAAATGGGTATGTACGGATAGAGGAGGTCCTCTAGTTGGTAGGTAGTTGCCGCTGATTTATGATTCTTGAGATTATTTACATTTAAAGTTAAGAAATTCAACTATTTAAAAGGGGAATGTTTAGTATCGCGCCGGTTAAGTATCGTTTATGGAGAAAAGCAGGGTCGGGCTATCCCCCCTCCCGACCCCTTATTGGAAAGAGGAAGGATCGAACTCTTTAATAAACCCCCCCTCGACCCCCTAGATCCCCTATGGACCTGTAGGGAGGCCTTTGAAAAT
>NW_017537060.1:43840-52948 GCF_001853355.1 Bactrocera latifrons
CCTGATGCGTTTCAGTTGTAACAACTGTATGGGATCCGATACATCCTGTCTTTCAAACCACTTAAAAGCAATATCAAGAGCTTCAAAAGCTTCTGCGTGAAATGGTACTTGACATACTTCCCCAGTTTCAGTATCTTCTTTATCTTCTCTTTCGTTATTCTTCAAATCCTCAATGATTTCTTCATCAGTTAATATCTGAAATCCAGGGTCTTCATTATCGCAGTTCAGTTCAGTTCATTCCTTAATATTTTCTTCATCGCACCCTTCACCAATGCTAAGAATTTTCATTGCTTCTGTTATTTCTTTAAAATCGTCATGCGGTTTAATCGAGGAATTAGATAGTGTTAATTTTAATAAATTATTCCAAGCTCTTTTTAATGTTTGCATTTCCACAGAGTTCCACGCTTCTACCAGCATATAACAACAATCTTTCAAATTTGTTTCCTTAAAAAACTTTAACGTCGTTTCTATTTCACTGTCCTCTGTTGTTAAAAGACGACGCAATAGTTGTTTTGTAAACGTTTTAAATTTTCAATGATACTTTGGTCCATTGGTTGCAATATCGATGTTASGTTAGGGGGTAAAAACTTAACCGTGAACTTCCCATTTTCTCGATTTAGTGTTTCAGCGGAAGGGTGCGTTGGTGCATTATCTAACAACAACAATACGTTGCCCTCTTTCCCCACGTCCTTTTGAAATATCTTCACTTCAGGAATAAACGTATTTTCATACCAAGTAAGAAAAATATCTGTGTTCATCCATGCTTTTTTTTAGTTAGCGTAAGTTAAGGGGATTTTAACATTTTTGAAACAGCGCGGATTTTTTGATTTACCAATAAGTAGCAGTGGCAATCGATGAGTTCATCGATGAGATGCAAGTTTTTGATTAAAATCCAATGCTTTTTCTCTCTGTTGCTCTCTTTTGTAAAAACCAAGTCCAGAATTTCATTTTGAGATTTTTTCATAACTTTACGTTGCAAACTTCCATCTTCTTTCTCAAGCGCGCAGGTGAATTTCATTATGGCATCAGAATTCTTTTTAATGTCTGATATCGTAGAAGTTCCTGCACCATATATTTGTGCCAACTTACTGCCAGATTCACCATTTTTTATACTTTTAATTATCTTCACTTTGTCATTAAGAGACAACACTACTCTTTTTCGCTTGGACATTGTAAACTTCTAACACAAAAAGGCAGACAAAAATAAGAGACAACCTTTCAGTTGAACGCTATCTAAGAAAATGAAACTATAACAAACACTATCCCGCAAAAAAATGAAAGCGGGAGTACACGTAGCACGATCAGACGCGAAAATAAACTTTACCCTTAAAACATTTTCAAATTGACAATTAGAGCCGAGACGAATGAGTCCGGATATTCGGATAATCGGTGTTCGGATAATCGGGATTCTACTGTATATGCTAGTGTATTTTCACGCTCATATATTACTTACGAATTATAAAAACCACTGGTAATGTTTTTAATTACTTTTGATTGTTAATTTCTTTGTAAATCTTTAAATAAAATACACCTTTTTCTGCATTGAGTTCAATAATTCGAAAAACCAAAATGACTGCCTAATTTGCACTGTCAAATTACCGAGAAAGCACGAACAAAAGGGAATAAATTAAACATACTTAGCAATAAATGTATGAAGAGAACGCGAAAAGGTGCTCAATGCTAAAATACTGTGGATGGCGTAGCCGGTGTTGGACCGGCCAGGGTTATTTTTTTAAAGCGCGACCGAAGGCCGCCAGTACAGAAAGGAGTTCTACGCRAAAGAACCCTGAACACCCCGGTGTTGGATCGACCAGGGTTATTTTTTTGAAGCGCGGCCGAAGGCCGCTAGTACGGAAAGGAATGAAATGCTRAAATACTGTGGAGGAAAAGGCGTTCAATGCTAAAATACTGTGGATGGCGTAGCCGGTCTTGGACCGGCCAGGGTTATTTTTTTAAAGCGCGGCCGAAGGCCGCCAGTACAGAAAGCAGTTCTACGCGAAAGAATCCTGAACACCTCGGTGTTGGATCGACCAGGACGTCATCGTCGAATATATGTGGCGGCGATCTATTCAAAAACAAGGAAAAGATGCCTTTGAATCTTTAATAGATGCAATTAAATATATATATACATTGCACTGTCTCATTTTGGCTTTCTTTATTTTGATTTCTTGTCCATACAAAAATGTTGTCCATTGGTTTGTATGGAAAAATGGGCAAAAACACTGATTTTTGGTCATTTTCAAAGGCCTTCCTACAGGTCCATAGGGGCTATAGGGGCTCGAGGGGGGGTTTATTAAAAAGTTCGATCCTTCCTCTTTCCAATAAGGGGTCAGGATGAGGGGTAGCCCCCCTAGTAGTATTTAAATATACACACTAAACATTGAAATAAATTCACATTTCACGTTTATTTTGTAATATTTTACCTAAATTAATTAATTTAAAAATCACTTAGCACACTCATCGTTGAAAAGGTTAGATTGTTTACAATTATGAGGAAAACGAAATTTGCCACATCTTAACGATTTTTCTTTGTTTGTTTTTTGCGTGATTCTTTTTTCTATATTAACTATAATAAAAAATACTTTCCAATATTTTTCAAGTTATAATTGAGTTGTGAATTATATTGAATAACGTAGTACTCTTTTCTGCGTTGGGGGCTTTGGGTCCCGCTCTAAAAAAATAAAATAACCCTGGTCAACCGAATACCCGTGGTGAGCCAGGTCTTTTATTACGTAATATTCTTATATTGGTTATAAAGTGGTTATATTTTGGTTATCATGCGTTGAAACAAAATTTGAGTTTCGATATAAAATGGTTAAATATTGGTCTGACAGCGATTTCCATTTTTTTGATGAGACGTTTTTGGTTTTGGCACAATTCCGATTTCTATGGCGTCGCGATCTGTAGGTACCGTTGGAAAGAAAGGAGGACTTCCTCCTGATTAAAAAAAATTTATATATATATATGTATATTATAGGTACCGCAAACGCTTAGTTGAGGAGATATTCGACCTTAAAAAATTCGCAAAATTCGTACATTTCAAGACGCTATTTCACCACATTAAACGCACTTTATTCACATTTTTCACTTCAAATTAATTAAATTACACTATAAACTTGTAAATAACTCCATATCTTACACTTTTAGCAGGTTTTTTAGCTAAAAAATCTGCAGTTTAAAAATTGCATTTTACATTCGTTTTAACCCCATTTGTTTACCAAAAATTACGACGAAATGGAGCGCTGCCATGTGATGATAAGGCAATTCGCTGAAATTCCTCTTTTTCGCAAAAATTCCTCTATTCATGCATATGGATATTTTCTTTTTTAAGTTTATTAAGCAAATAAGTAATATTATATACAGGTATATATATATATATTAGTAATATTATATGATAATATTGTATATACATATGTATAAGTAATATTATATATGATATTACGTAATAAAGTGTAAAGTATATTAGTACAGTACGAAAATTCAAATTTTCGTTCAATATGAGTGCAGGGTAACCAACAAATGTAACCACTTTATATAAAAAACTCATATTTTAAATATAAAAATTGATGTATCGTCACCTAAAATACAAAACAATGTATAATCAAAATTAAATGGAAATCGCTGACAGATATAATAACTAAATTTTATCCATTTTATAACGAAAATTAAAATTTTATTTCAATATGAGTGCATGGTAACCTACAAATATAACCACTTTGTAACAAAAACTCAATATATTTTTTTTATTTTTAACGCAGAAAGGAGTACTCCGCGAAAGTACTTCAGTCCCCCCGGGTATTCACTCGGCCAGGGTTATTTTTTTAAAGTACTTCAGTCACCCCGACATGATATATAAATTTTATATTACTATATTATCATAGAGTTTTAATTATATATGTTTATTAAATATAAACCACATAGTATACATATACATTCTATATGTAAAATGTATAATATGTGGAAAAAGTTTTCACAACTCAATTATAACTTAAAAAATGTTAATTTAATGTTAAATTAATTTTTTACTAAAATTAATGTAGAAAAAAGAATTACGCAAAAAAAAAAAAGAAAATCGTTAAGAATCCTACATATTTGGTGTTTAAGATGTGGCAACGCTCGTTTTCCTCATAAATGTAAACAATCTAACCTTTGCAGCGCCGAGTTCGCTAAGTGATTTTTAAATTAATAAATTTAGGTAAAATATTACAAAATAAAATTGAAATGTGAACTTATTTCAATGTTTAGAGTGTATATTTAAATATACAGAGTGAAAAAACGTGAATAAATTTAATGGAAGATAGAGAAATACCTTGTGTTATTAGTGCATATTTTTGAACATTTGAACGTGAAAATTTTAAAAAATATAAGTAATTTTTATATTATTTTTGGATATTCCTCCTCTGGAGAAGCTCCCCTATCCGGACATACCCCATTTATACGGAAATTCGGTTTTTTTATCCCTCCGCCAAAGTAATCGGAATCGTGCCTGTGTGTGACAACAATATATATGCTATTATTATATATAGAATTATTATATTATATTGTATTATATAATATTATATTGTATTATATAATATATTGTATTATATAATATCATTAAATATATCAAAAACCATAAGTCAGCGGTATCTATGTATTTATATTTTCTTGATCTAGATGACCTGCTTTATCCGTACATACCCATTTTAACTCATAATCGGGGGATGCTATTCTAAATTATATTCATATTACTTATTTTTTTAAATTAAAAAAAATATCCATATGCATCAATAGAGGAATTTTCGCGAAAAACAGGAATTTCAGCGAATTGCCTTGCTATCATATGGCAACGCTCCATTTCGTCGAAATTCTTAGCACATAAATGTCGTTTATTACGAGTGTAAAATGTAATTTTTAAAATAATGATTTAAATGGTTGTAGTTTAATTTAATTAATTTGAAGTGCGTAGAGTGTGTAAAACGTCATTAAATAGCTTGTTGAGATGTACGAATTTTGGGAATTTTTGAACTTTAAAATCGAATATCTCGTAAACTAAGCGTTTAATCAAGGGCCCTTCTTTCCAACGGTACCGGCGCCATAGAAATCGGAATTGGGCCAAATGTTTTATTATGTTTGATAAGAAGTTTTAGTTTAACCAGAAAGAAATTTCGAAGGCGGTATAAAATATTTATATATCTGATCAGCATGACGAGCTAAGTCGCGTTTGCTATATTCGTTTGCCGTTTGTCGGAACATATGAGAACTAGTCGTTTAGTTTTTGAAATGTCGGTCCAAACTTTTCTCCCTAAGAAACTGCTTATTTTTCAGAATCGCCAGTAGCACTATAGCATATAGCTACAATACAAACTGATCGATCAAATGAATGCCTTTGTATAGAAACTTTTTTGGGTAAATTTTAGATTAGCATCCCCCGATTTCGGGCTTAAAATGGGTATGTACGGATAGAGTATAGAAGCGAATAAGTAAAGTGTAAGTGGATGTAAAAGTTACTGACCTTAAGTCAGCGGCAACTATATGATCTGGGAGGACCTCCTCTTTCCGTACATACCCCATTTTTGGTCGTAAGTCAATTTGTGTACCGTGCACACATCTTTCGTAAGCCCGAATGTTCGGTCAAAATGCGAGATGTTCAATTCCATTTCCATGTATTTCAATTATGATTTCGGCTGATTTTTGATGAATTCACGCACAGTTTCAATGGAATTTCCGGTGATCACGGATTTTAATTGGTCCACATGTTGATCGTCATTTACCAATTTTAAAACAAAGTTTAATGTTGGCTCTTTGTTCGAAGCTCATTTTCGCACTTATAACAGAAATTTACTGACACTTAAAACGCAATAACTTCACTTCCAATACTTCCAGTTACAGTAATATGTAAAAATTTGTAAATTTTTATTTTTGTTTTTTCTTATTATTTACAATTATTATTATATTAAAAAGTAAATATTTTCCGACATATCCCGAAAGTTGCATTTATCTTTAATGGTTAACTCAAAAACAATTTTTTAAGTAAAAGTACCTAATTATTTACAAAATTATACTTAAAATTTTCAAAAATCGTTTGGGGATAAGTGTCTCAATTTGGCGGAACTTCATCGGTCGGAAGTGGTTTCGCCATCAACCTAAGTAAAACCGAGATGGTTTTATTCCCTATAAAATATAAGTTTCCGGTGGCACTGCGGCGTATATAGTGAAAAACGTAGAGCTCATCCTGGATAGGAGCTTTCAAGGAAGCCGAATATCGAAAAGAGAGCAAAATGAACTTTGATGGCGCTTTACTGCTGTAGAGGACCCATTGGCATGAGTTGGGGTTTCTCATCGAAAGTGGTCGTCTTGCTCTATGACAATATAGTCTAGCGCATTATATTGTATGGAGTCTTTATGAATGGATGGCTCTAGAAAAAACCACACTTGCAAAAAAATTCGAGCGCGTTCAACGGCCGGCGCTCATAAGCATTTAATTCCATTTGGAACATTGTGCCCGTATATATCGCCGTAAGGTGTATGGCCGCGAAGTGGAACGCGTATCTGAACACTCGGATACCCTCACACACTTTAACTTCATACCGAATCATCTATACCATGGAGTCGCCAAACCGAACTCTGGCGGCTCCTTCTTTGCCCATATGCCGACGTTGGGAGATATGCGTGGGAAGAAGCCGTCGTAAGAGAGAGGCAGTGAGCTTCTTTGAGGATGCGTCAAAGCTCGGGTGGTGGATGGTGGAGGGGTTCACTGTCGTTAGCAGCCTCTTTTACAGAATAGACCATTCACTCAGATAGCAGAGCGGCGATGCTAGTCTTGAACTCGAGAGTATCGAGTACTTTTGTGATAAATGGGTTCCGAGCCATCGCAGGAAATTGTAAAGCTGATAAGCTGGCAAGGAAAGGTAGTCTAGAACCGCTATCGACAGGATGGGAACGGGTCGGTGCTCCCGTGTCCTCTTGTGTTCTACTTTGGGTTTGGACTTCGCGGAATCTTGGCCAGCTGAACAAATATCGGTACTTGCGCGGTTGCAAAACCCTTTTTGCCCAGGGTTGAACGCAGGTGATCTACTGATCTCTTTACCCTCAGAAAGGGTATCTTCTTCCTCGTTGTGGGGCTTTTAGCAGAACATTGCCTTATTGGCGTTCATGTTGTAAGGTTGGTACTTTATCAGACGTCGTTTGCAGAAGCTGTTTGAAGAAGATGAGGTGGAAGCAACTTCCTTCTTGACTGTCAAGCTTTTGGGAGGTCAAGACTTAAACACTTGGGTGCGAATACATTGAAACATCCCACCGATGCACATTTGTATTAGTTACGAAGCGTTTTGCCAGTCTTTCTGTCTGAACAGAGGAGTTCTTATTTTATATGGCTTCACAAAGGACTGCATATACCTATCATTCGACGGATTTCCGAAATTTTTACAGTCGAAGCAACCGTTTTACCGAATGAGCCCAACGCCTTACGCCATGCCGATTCGGCGGTTTGTAATGGATGGAGCATCTGAAGTCTTGCAACCTCTCCACTGGTGTAGGTAAGCTGTGGGATACTGTCAAGGCTTTGTCTAAATCGAAGGGACATGACCGAGTTGAAGTTCAATTCAATGGTCATGCCTCTTCGGCAATTTACACTGCACCCTTTGGTAGACAAAACCAAGCAATATGTTAACCGACGGTAGCGCAAAATGCCAAACGAATGTGCACCACTTACGACGGGAGTAAGCCATAGTCTCACCACCTGAGACTAGCCATCCACCAGCATGGATTCCGAAAAGAGCACAGTACCACCACAGCACTTAGCGTCATAAACGTTGAGATAGTTCGGGGCCTCAACGAAGACCATTTTTAGATCGAAAAAAAAAATCGAGGTTCTTAACATTAAAATTTGATCATCGTCCCAGCGATAGATATTGATCTATTGATAAAATTTTACAGTATATTCCTAAAGGACTACACTTTCGAACTATCAAAAAAACACGATTTTTTTTGAAAATTCTAGACCACTGGTTGATATATACGGCTGTAAAAATGTCTCGGAAGGACGGCCATTCTTCATAACCTCCATAAAATAGCGGGCACCTCGAGGTAGTTGCCTTAACTTGCGTTTTGACTGCCTATTTGTGACAGCTCTACTCTCGGACGTTTAGTAGGTGTAATTGCTTTTATTATCTTGAATTGATCAGAGATCATCGCTTATGTGTCTCGTACTGGTCTAAGCAGTTTTCGTACAGGGTGGCTGATGAATTTTGCTACATTAAGAAACTCAAATAATTTTTTTTTCAGTGTATGGAATTCATTTTTCTTTTATTCATGTTAAAGCTCATTCAATTTTATTAAATACAGCTTAATTAGTCTTAAAAATAATGGAATTTAAATGCCCCCCCTGCTCGTTGATGMATGTGMGGCATCTTACCAAAAAGTTGTTCATTACTGCTTGGAGAGTTGAGACAGGAATAGCCGCAATTGTTTCTCGAATGGATTGCCTTAGTTCATTCAAATTTTTAGTTTTGCTTTGTAGACTTCCTGTTTGCAATAACCCCACAAGAAAAAGTCAGGTGCAGTAAGGTCAGGCGACCTGGGTGGGAATATGGAGTTTCTGGATATCAGCTTATTGGGAAATTTTCGTCGCAATTCTGTCATAATAGGTTGGGCTATGTGAGGAACTGCACCATCTTGCTGAAACCGTACAGAGTTGAAAGAAATCCTCATTCGGAGTAATTCTGGATAGAAAAACTCTAAACATGCTCAAGTAACGGTCTCCAGTAACCGTAACTGTGTGACCGTTTTCTTCGAAGAAGTAGGGCCCGACAATGCAGCGTGAAGAAACTGCACAACACACTGTGACACGAAGTGGATGCAATTCCGTCTCATGGAGTACCTGTGGGTTGGAAGCACTCCATATTCGACAATTTTGTCTGTTTATGTTGCCGTTTAAATCGAAATGGGCCTCGTCAGACATGAAAAGACAGTTAAGCATGTTTCAATCCTCTTCCACCATTTGGAGCATCTTCTGGCAAAATTCCAAGCGAAGCGGCAAGTCTGCGGTCTGTTTCGATGGTAAGGTCTTCTGTTGACTGTCCAATGCTCGGCAAAATTGTTTACAAGTCTCATTATGGTCCATCTGCT
>NW_017537060.1:53153-81692 GCF_001853355.1 Bactrocera latifrons
AATAACCAGATTCATTAAATAGAAAAAAAGTTATTTAATTTTTCTTTGGTAGCGGCTTTCATCAGCCACCCTGTATATTGCGTGAGCCGAGAATCTACTACGACGTCATGAGCCCCTTGGAGGCGAGCCCAAAAATTTTTAAGATTTTGATTTCTGTATCCATAAGAACATGTGAATTTTAATATTTGACAACTGTGGATTGTGGTCTGTCGCGCTCTATGTGTTCAGCACATAATTATGGTTATATTCTTAAGCAATTGAGAGCTCGTTAGAGAGATCAATTCGCTTTTTGTACGCATTCCTGCTTGTTTTTGTTTGTCAAAGAACAAGGAGCATTGCCGTATAATTGTCAATGTGGACTTTGAGTATGTGTATATGTATGCAAATATATATATGTATATATAATATGTATACATATTGTATAAATGTTTTATTCGCAATCTATTTAAAAAATAATAAGCAAAGGACTTATATCGTTGATATCCAGTGATATCAATAATAATATATAATATTCATATCAAATGTTCTTATTTCTTGTGATTATATTAACAAACTTAATACAAATATTTAATCTTCTTTTTAATTGGCGTAGACACCGCTTACGCGATTATAGCCGAGTTAACAACAGCGCGCCAGTCATTTCTTCTTTTCGCTACGTGGCGCCAATTGGATATTCCAAGCGTAGCCAGATCCTTCCTCACCTGGTCCTTCCAACGGAGTCGAGGTCTTCCTCTGCTTCCCCCGGCGGGTACAGCGTGGAATACTTTCAGAGCTGGAGTGTTTTCGTCCGTTCGGACAACATGACCTAGCCAGCGTAGCCGCTGTCTTTTAATTCGCTGAACTATGTCAATGTCATCATATATCTCGTCCAGCTCATCGTTCCATCGAATGCGTTATTTGCAGTGGCCAACGCGCAAAGGACTATAATTCTTTCGCAGAACTTTTCTCTCGAAAACTCGCAGCGTCGACTCATGAGTTGTTGTCATCGTCCAAGCCTCTGCTCCATATAGCAGGACGGGTATTATGAGTGACTTATAGACTTGGGTTTTTTTTGTCGAGAGAGGACTTTGCTTCTCAATTGTCTACTCAGTCCGAAGTAGCATCTGTTGGCAAGAGTTATCCTACCTTGGATTTCTTTTGGCTGACATTGTTGGTGGTGTTTACGCTGGTTTCAAGATAGACGAAATTATCTACGACTTCAAAGTTATGACTGTCTGTTTGATGACAGGAGATATTTCGTCTTGCCCTCGTTCACTGCCAGACCCATTTGCTTTGCTTCCTTGTCCAGTCTGGAGAAAGCAGAACTAATGGCGCGGGTGTTGAAGCCGATGATATCAACATCAGGAGGCTTATCCCACCATAGTTGGCGCAGATTGTGGGGTCTCCTTTTTTGAGGATTGGGCATAGCACACTTAAATTCCAATCGTTGGGCTTTTTGTCCGACCATATTTTACAAAGAAGCTGATGCATGCTCCTTATCAGTTCTTCGCCACCGTGCTTGAATAGCTAGGCCGGCCATCCAACGGCCCCCGCCGCCTTGTTGTTCTTCAAGCGGGTAATTGCTATTCGAACTTCTTCCTGGTCGGGTAATGGAACGTCTGCTCCATCGTCATCGATTAGGGAATCGGGTTCGTCTTCTCCTGGCGTTGTGCGTTCAGGCTGGAGAAGTGTTCCCTCCACAATTTAAGTACGCTCTGGGCATTGGTGACTAGATCACCTTTGGGGGTTCTACAAGAGTATGCTCCGGTCTTGAAACCTTCTGTAAGCCGCCGCATTTTTGCGTAGAATTTTCGAGCATTACCCATGTCGGCCAGCTTATCAAGCTTTTCGTAGTCACGCATTTCGGCCTCTTCCTTTTTTTTTTTGTCTGTAAATGCGTCTCGCTTCCGTCTTCAAATCTCGGTATCTATCCCATCCCTCACGTGTTGTGGTCGATCGTAACGTTGCAAGGTAGGCAGCCTGTTTTCTCTCCGCTGCGACACGGCACTCCTCGTCGTACGAGCTGTTCTTTTACACTTTCCGAAAATCAATGGTTTCGGTTGGAGCTGTACGTAAGGAGTTTGAAATGCCGTCCCACAGTTCCCTTATACCGAGTTGTTGACGAGTGCTCTCAGAGAGCAGGAGTGCAAGCCGAGTAGAAAATCGTTCGGCTGTTTGTTGTGATTGCAGCTTCTCGACGACGAACCTTCCTTGTGTTTGATGGCGTGCGTTTTTTGCTGCACAGAGGCGGGTGCGATTCTTAGCTGCAACAAGGTAGTGGTCCGAGTCGATGTTAGGACCTCGGAGCGCACGCACATCTAAAACACTGGAGACGTGTCTTCCGTCTATCACAACGTGATCGATCTGATTGGTGGTTTTTCGATCCGGAGTCAGCCAGGTAGCCTGATGTATCTTCTTATGCTGGAATCTAGTACTACAGATAACCATATTTCGGGCCCCGGCGAAGTCGATCAGCCTCAACCCATTTGGGGACCTGCGTTAAAGTCGCACAACAATGTAAGAGATATTTCGCCTTCTCACTTTAGCTCGTCTTCAAACGGATGTTCTTAGGCCACCCAGAAAATACTTCGTCAAAGACCGAAAGTCGTGAGCTGCTTGAATCATATGTAAAAGAATCGTTTCTTGCCACTCCCAAGTGAATGGCGATCAGAGAACACCTCACTTGCGTGAACTTCTACACATGACTCCATCCTCCAAACAAATATTTAATGTATATATATATGTTATTAAATATTTAGAACTTAATTTCTAAATGGGAGATCTAGATGAAGTTGTCTTTTTAGTCTAGTAATTTCATTGCAGTCTAATAACATGATTACCAAAGGATTGTTATGATAACTGATTCTGTGTAAATATGCTGAACTAAATCTTTTAATTTTAATTTGTAATTGGTCTGAGGGTTTTTGACTGAAAATGTTTGTATTTCAATATTTGAATTACTAGCAGTTTTAGTATGGCTTTATATAATAGCAATTTATTTTCAAGGTGTAACTGCGATTTATATCCGAGTAGCCAGTACAATTGGTTGGTTTTTATTTTTAATTGCTTATTTTTAGCTTGTATGTGCTGTTTCCATGTTAACCGTTTGTCAAAGTGCATACCGAGAGGCATTTAACGCTATCACTTTTAGGTATAGCATTGCCATTTAGAAGCAACGAAGGGCCATCACTTCGCCTTAATGTAAATAAAACATGCTTTGATTTATTCACGTTTACTCTCATTCTCCAGCAATCTAACCAAGATTATATCTTATTCAATTCTTCTTGCACCAAATTAGTTGCTTCAACAGGAGACTGGCTTGGCGACAATAGAGCAGTGTCGTCAGCAGGGTAGTGTGCTTGGTACTGTACTTTATACCATTTTTATCACTGATATACGTAGCACTAATATACGTAGCAATTAATATACTTAGCAATTAATACATTTTCAGTTTCAGGTATGTCAGAGATAAAAATGGTGTAAAGTACAGGACCAAGCACACTACCCTGTGGTACTCCAGCATTTATGAATCTTATGTCAGACGTTTCGTCAGTTATTTTTACATCAAATGACCTACCAGTTAAGTAAGACTTAAGAAAGGAAATATATCTGAGAGGATAATATGTTTTTTAATTTATATAGTAGACCATGATGCCAAACTTTATCAAATGCGTGCTGAATGTTCAAAAATGCTGCTGAACAGTATTCCTTACGTTCTAAAGTGTCAGTAATGTAGTTAACTACGCGGTGACATTGTTCGGGTGTACCGTGATAACGGCGAACCCCAAATTGATGTTCAGGTATTATCTTATTTACCTTTAGTAGTGGCAATATTCCACGCAAAAATATTTTTTCAAATATTTTGGAGAATAAAAGTGATTTCGTTCTCGGCTTTACCTGGTTTGAGCACCATCACAATTTCTGCACACTTCCACTGAGTAGGGAATTTTTTAGCCTTAATATTGAATTATAGATAAGTGTAAGAAACATAATTCCTTTTTTAGGTAAGCACTTAGCTACTCTGGCATCAATTTTTTCATATGCTGGTGATTTCCTGTTGTTCAGCTTTTCGATTTCAGAACGTATTTCGGCGGGCGAAATATGTTTCATTGGTAGAGATAGTTGACAGGGTATATCAAGAAATTCTAATATTGCAGCATCATTGTTGCTACCACTACAACCAAAAGCAACGTTCACTTGCTTCAAGATATTTACTGTGCGCATTTGCTTTGCTTTTGTCTGATCTGATATTTTTTAGCATTCCAAATCTTATGATCTTCATTATTTCTATAATTTAAACTCTCAATATAATCAGAAATCGATTTATTTTTTAAGTCTTTTAATTTTTCTTTTAGCTCTTTTGTGGCTTTATTTAGAGTAGTTTTGTCAATTGGATATCCACTGCTTTGCCACTTTTTTCGTAAACGTCTTTTACTCTGAATTAATGATCTAATCTCTGCAGATACCTGAATTAGTTTATGAGATGTAAATTCATTCCTTTTTTGGTGAGTGGCAGCAAAAGCTGCTTCGTGAATTAGGTTTGTAAAACCTTCGACTGCATCATCCAGTTCAAATTGGGAGTTAATAGAAGTATTAAGTATTATATTTTGCGATATCCAATATTGAAAAACACCAATTTCACTTTTATTACTTAACGCAAAATATATGTTCAATTATTTATTTATGTTGAGTTGCGTTTTTGTTTATGTGTTAGATTTGAAGAAATTGTTGTTATTTAGAAATATTTGTTTTTATAATTAATTTACTGGTAATTTCACCTCATTTTTTAAATTTATTTTCAACATGATGGACTACTTTTTTCTGAATAATTTTGCACAAGTTTAATATCTAGGTAAAGCCTAGGCAGTTTTTATGTAAACGTGTTAATATTATTTCGAAATACAGAGAGGGCGCGTAAACGGAATAGGAAAAATATGTATGTATTATCCGTTGTCCTCCCTTGTATTTCTAAAAATGTATGTAGGAAATGTTTTATTTTTATCACTTTATTTATTTTTATTTAGTTCATACAAAGTTTTCGTAATTAGATAATTTTAGTTTTAGATTTAAGTTTTCTTATATTTAATATCAACCTTAGTTTTAATATGAGCGACTTGCTCGCGGCGCTGATCAATTTGAACTGTGTTGTTGTCATCTGTTCTTGTCCGTGTTAGGATCCATTTCATTAGTTTCGTCAAGTTCGGTCAATCCATCAGGTATGTAATTATTAGTATTTCTGTCCGCTTCTGTGTTCCTTTCCTACATTCGGCCCTCCTGACGCGTCATTCGACCCGAATGATGCCTCAGGTTCAATTGAAGGCGCCCACTTCTTCATATACTCGGCAATTGAAATGGTTTTATCGGCCCCTTCATGATCACCTATTTTCTGTATCTCATATCTTCCGTGTGGCAAAACCTTATTAATTTCATACGGACCTAAAAACTTCGGCTTTAGTTTTAATCCCGAACCGAAATGTGTTCGCTTAATGGCTACTAGCTCGTTAATCTTGTACTTTATTTTTTCTTTTAGATTTTAATTAAACGCTTTGCGGTTTTCTTCCGGATTTTGCGAATGTTTTCCTTAGCTTTTTTACGTATTTCGTCTCTATTTACATTTTTACTATTTTACTTTATTTTTAACGTCAAATGTTACTTCAACTTCGAATTTAAGTTCGATTTTAAGTACAACTTCGACCTCAACTTCAATTTCAACTTAAACTTCACCTTCTACTTCAACTTCAACTTTAATTTTTAAAATTTAACTTCAACTTTAACTACATTTCCATTCTATTTTTTTTTTCGTTTTCAATCTCCATTTCATCTTTACGTTGCGTTACACTTGACCGCTTCTGCATTTTCAGTAAAATCTTCCAACCATTCCTCGATTGAAGGAGAACCCGATCCGCTAAATTATGTTAATGAATCCTGTATATCTTGTAAAGTGAATAGCGAACGACCGTGTACATTGTGTTGAACATCGCTTGGTGGTGGTGAACCAACAGCGCCGTATTCGGAACCTTCATTATCATCATCATCAATATCTACACTTTGACCAAAATATTCAAGCAGTCGATCTTGTAATGTCGTCTTTCGTCCTGTAACTCTTAAGTCCTAGCTCAGTCAATTTGTCTTTGAGCTCATTGGCAGTCAACTTTAAAATTTCGTCTCGGTTCATTTCGTCCTTCTTCAAGTTATTGGTTACAATATATGATATGCTTAGATTTAAAATATTTTAAATTACACAGTTATATGAAAATGCATCTACACAAATATTAGTAGTATAAACGCATAGAGAAAATAATATTATGTTAAAATCCACAAAACTTTAGTACTTATTTTTAAATTGTACAATAACTTATGTATACTGTTTTCCAACAATGCTTTGTTGTTTCTTGTTCTTTTTAATGGTACGGTAAAGTCCATATTTTATTAACTACTGATTCACCTTCGTTTTCAAAAATTTACATATTATAAAAACATATTTCAAAAATGTAACATAAAAGCGAAAGTTAAAGCTTACGTTATCATTTGTTACAGTCAAAATATTTTTTTTTTATACAACTTGTTCTACTGTACTTATCTGCTTTTCGTTCGAATCACACCACTTTGTCCAACGACGCTTCGGAAAATTACTATGATAGTTCCGTTATTCGACGCTACACTGCTTCAGCCACATCCAATACGGCTCAACTGTACGCAACTCCAACAACAGCAATACTTAGCTAGCAGCTACAACAACTTCTAGATTTGCCTGGCAACCACAGCAACAGCTACATGTAGCATCGTAACAGCATCAACTCAATGTAGCCACGACTTCTTAGCGTTTCTGTACATTTTCTTTGAAATTGACTACATACATACGCTTATAACTGTATGTAGTAACAATGTTCGGCCAACGCTATGCGAACGCACAACAAAAACAAAAATATTTCGCCAAATTTAATGATTGGCACACAATCATGCACATACATACATGTGTACGATTGAATACAAGTTTTAATTTTTAACACTTGACAATGAAATTGCGATTAAAGTTCGCATTCCACACCTGACACCAATTTGTAGGAAATGTTTTATTTTTATCACACTTTAATTATTTTTATTTAATTCATACAAAGTTTTAGTTTTAAATAATTTTAGTTTTCTTATATTTAATATCAACCTTAGTTTTAATATGAGCGACTTGGCGCTGATCAATTTGAACTGTGTGGTTGTCATCTGTTCTTGTCCGTGTTAGGGTCCGTTTCATTAGTTTCGTCAAGTTCGCTCAATCCATCAGGTATGTAATTATTATTGTATTGTATATAATTTAGTATATAAAATATAGCATTGCAATCACACTTGTTAGCTAAGTAAGTGGGATATTGTTGTATATACGTTTACTTTGTTCACGGTATTTTAATAAGCATATATGTATGTTTGTTTTTATTTTTATTTCGGAATTTGAAATTTCCACATTCGATAACGTGTTCTCGTTTGTTCGAAAGAATCGAAATCTCACTCACTGTACCAAATTTCGTGAATATTCTTTTCAAATGTGAAAGTTTTCCATACAAGAACTTGATTCCGATCATTCATTTTGTAAGGCAGCTATATGCTACCGTCAACCGATCTGAACAATTTGTTCGGAGATTACATTGTTGCTTTAGAACATAACCAGTGCCAACTTTTGTGAAATGTGAAAGTTTTTCATACAAGTACTTGATCGTTTAATTTGTATGGCACCTATATGTTATAGTGGTCCGATATCGGCAGTTCCGACAAATGAGCAGCTTCTTGTAGAAAAAATTACGTTTGCAAATATCTTAAAAACTGAGGGACTAGTTCGTATATATGCAGACAGACAGACAGATGGACATGACTCAGCTCGACATACTCATCATTTATATATATACTTTATAGGGTCTTCGACCCTTCCTTCTGGGTGTTACAAAGTCGTGACAAACTTGTTATACCCTGTTCAGGGTATAAAAAGAAAATTTTATTCAACAAAGCCTTGAAAGAAACTAACTGTAGCAGAAGAGCAACTCCTCAAAGCTACAGAGATAGATGTTGCAGTTGAAGTAAAAATCTTGAGAAACGAATTGTTTTAAAGAAGAGATCGCTGCAAATCAAAGAAAAGGTGCATAAAGCAGATATGCAAATAAAAGTTGTGGAGTTACAGATTAAAACTTATGATCTTGATATTTTAAAGAGAAAAGTTCAGAAATAAGAACCAATATATACGATATGTTAATTACAAGTTCCTGTTTTTATTGAAAATATATTTGTTATTCAATTATTATTTAAAGACAGCATAGTATGCTCTCTAATTTTATGACTAATTTTAGTTATTTCTCGTATCTATTTCTGTATCATTGTTTTCATTTACAAAATATCTTCAATATGTTGAATCTTTAAATTGTATGCAGATGTTATGCAACGCTGCACATACATTGCTGAATTTTGCCACCTTTTCAGGACTATACCGACTTCTTTTATCATTACTAAGAATTTTTCACTTGTAATTTCGGTGTGCGCGAAAATGAGAAGCAAAAAAAGCAAAAAACGAAAGCAACGCTTTTGGGGTCTTCCAGCGTACTTATTCCTGTTGTTGTCACTTCATGTTCTCGAAGGAAATGTAGGTGGTTGGCGTTGGCTCATATATGTTCTCTCCACCAGCACCAGACTTTTGGGATTTTTTAATTTTGCAATTGAGTAAGAGATCGGTCTGCAGGGGTACATCGGTGAATGTATCACTCGTCACGTAAAAGCCTGTATTTCGTATTATGACATACGTGATCGTAACGCTTCTATTGTAATCTGGCATGATGACATACGTGAACGAGTATATAAACGTATCCGTTCGTTCGAATCGAATCGAAAATTCGAAAAAAAAAAAATTTCTATTTTAGTTGACAATAAAAATAAAATTATTTACAAGGTTGAGGACATAAACATTTTTTAATTAAATTTATTAAAGAATACTTTATTTGGTCTCTTATCGTTTGGTCGATTGCGGTGAAGCGGTTCGCTAACTCGGTTCCATTTCTTATGTGTGATAAAAATCGCAATTTTGAGGGTCGTAACTTTTTGTAAATTTTATGCAGTTGTTATGTAATGCCTCACAAACGTCAGCAAATCTAAAAATAAAGTTTTATTAATGAGGATTCATAATTTTTTTTTATACCTACGCTATTGCTACGATCTCTTAGCTATCTCCGCACTGTTTTTTTTTTATGCCCATCACTTTTACTAGAGCTCAAATAAAAAAACAAAGTTGGATTAATTTTGATATTTAATTAGCTTTTGTTATTTTATTGAAAATTTAGCAAAACTTTTGGCAGTTCCATACCTATTGTGACCTAAAAATACGATACAAACCAATGTGGAATTTAAGAACTATTGTGAATTCAAACTACATTACGATCCGTTTGCTATCGTCTGTCATAATGCCAATCACCGCATACGATTGACGTATCGCGTAATTTTTTTTTCGTATGTTTGCCGATCCGGGTCCGGGATCCGGGATATAACGATTCGACCCCAGGTTGCTATCCATCCCAACAACGAGAAGAAAAATTTAAAGATTTCAAATTTGTTCATACTTGTATGCATACCTAAAATTTGGTATGCATACCTGCCTATACACGATGCGACGGTAGGCAATACTTCGCATGTAGCACAGACATTTCCGCAAGTGTATATCCTGCTTTAGGTTCCCGCCAGCTTTTTTGTTTTTGTTTGTGTTTAAGTTTTTTATTTTGTGTTGCTTTTTTGCTGTGGGATATGTATTTACATATATATTATATACTATATGTATGTACGCATAAATTTTTATTTCACAGTACCCTTTTCTCTTTTTTGATATATAACAACAACATGTTTTTAATAGGTTATATTTTTGTTTTCCATCACTTCAATTTTTCTCTCCACTCATCGTGAGCGTATGTACGACTGCATGTGTAAATATTTTAGATGTACTGCACTGCACTTTCTGTTGTTTCTTTTTTCGTTATATATATATTTTTTTTATAGTAGGGGAAAGCATCGAAAGCCGGAGTGCGGAACTTCAATCCGCTAACCACAGGACCACCGATTAAGTGTTACTTCGGTGGAAGGACAAGACATTAAGTCTCCTCTATTGTGGGGACTGGCGGACGCCTAATTTGTTCAAAAAGTCTCAGTTTTGTCATTATCGATGCTGAAGCTTCGCTGACAGCTTTCCAATTATCAGTCGACTGACACATGAGTGTCGTTAAATTATCGACCTTAGAACTACCAACGAGTGTGGTTTTTAGTTTTTCCCTTGTATTTGGGGATCGAGGGCAATAAAATAATACATGTTCAGAGTCTTCTATATGCTCTGTACACGTCGGACAGTTCGGACTAATGTCATTGTGGAATCTGAAAAGGTAGCTTCTAAATCACCCATGTCCACTAAGTATTTGGGTCAGATGATAGTCTAGGTCCCCATGTCGTCTGTCTATCCACGAGTGGATGCCCGGTATAAGTCGGTAGGTCCAACGCCCTTTAGATGCGGAATTCCACCGCTCCTGCCACATTTTAAAGCTCTTGTTCCTCTCCTCTGTCTTTGCCGATTCTGTTTTAGGCGCTGATAGATGATATAAACGCTCGAGTTCATCTCCCTGGATGTCAATGGGCGGCATGCTGGATAATACCTCAGCGGCGTCGGTCGATGTAGTCCGGAAAGCACTTATTACTCGAATTGCAGAAAGCCTATGTACTGCAATTATTTGTTTAGCATACGCTTTTATATTCATTGCCTGTATCCATATTGGTGCTGCGTACGTCACACAGCCTGTATTGGTTATCATTCTCGATAGAGCATTGTTAATTGTATTTGCTTTACTGGAGAAATACTCCAGGTGTTCTTTAAATTTTAATTTGGAATCCAATATTACTCCCAGATACTTCAGCTGCGGCTGCGAAGTAATCTCGCCTTCCCTATGCTGAGCTCTATTTGTTCTTCTACCTTCCAGGTGCTTATGAGCAAAACTTCAGTTTTTTGCTTCGCCAGTTCCAGACTCACAGAAGAGAACCAATGGCGTAGACCATTTAAGCACTCAGTGCATTTGTTTCTTAGGTCGGCTAATTGTTTTGCCATTGCTACCACCATGAGATCGTTGGCATACGCTATTAGTTTCACGACTATTGGTTGCGGTGTCTTTATCAAAAAATAATTTAATGCTCATAAACATTCAGGGGCGCATATTTCATCCAGGGTTTTGATTATGTGTGCCCATTTTGCCGTGTTGAACCTATTCTTGATATCCAGGGTAATTAGCGCGCAGTACTTTTTTGTGCCACGTTTCCATCTTTTGCCACTTACTGTACATTTCGCAGTATCAACGACTTATCGTAGTGCGTCAATAGTGGATCTCTTTTTCATAAAGTCGTATTGTCTCTCTGATAATCTACCGGCTTTTTGGATTGCTAACTGCAAGCGGTTTCTTATTATATTTTCGTACACGTTACCCACTGTGTGGAGCATACACAATGGTCGGTGCGATGAAGGTTTTTCAGGTGGTTTCTTTGGTTTTGTGAGCAGAACCAATAGCTGTACTTTCCACGCGTCAGGGAAACCTCTTTCTTTATGCACGCGTTGTACATTTTAGCGAATAGTTAAGGTTTTGAGGTTTTAGCTTACGGTCGTGTCTCGGGAATAATGTTTCGACGACTTTTTCCATAAAAGAGGTTTCTCAAAACATGATTTTTTGCTCCGGGTAATTGCCGACTTCAGTAGTTTCTTCTGGCTTTTATATTCTTCTCTAAGGCGATTTTCTTTTGTTTCACTCCGGTTACGCTGTAGACGCCGTCTGGCTGAGTGGTAAAGCTTTCTCAGCTTGGAAATTCCCTCATTCCACCAATACACAGGTCGCTGCTTATTCTGATGTGATGTTCTACACATTGTTGCATGATGCTGCGTCACCTGATATTTTGGTGCACTCCATACTAGCTCAAACAAGTCTGAGTCGAACTCCTGTTGCTTCCAGCTTCGCTTTCGGGAAGTGTTTCTGCTATGAAGTTTGGGCTCTCGGGAGTACGAGATTTGTGCTATAATTCCATATGATCGCTGTTTGTGTATATGCTTGACACCGCCCACTTAATGTGCCTGCTAAGCGAAACATTTGCAAACATAATGTCAATAATAGATCCTTTATTCCCCTTCTGGTACGTATTTTGTATTCCGGTGTTCAATATTGTTAGGTGCGTTTGACTCAAATATTCTTGAATTAGCCGCCCTTGATGGTTTGTACATCTGCTGCCCCTTGCAGTTGACCAAGCATTAAAATCCCCCGCTATTATAATCAGTGTTTTGCCTCTGGTTTCTAATGAAAGTCTTAAAAGGAAATCTTCGAATTCGGTGATTGCCGCGCTGGGACGAGTATAACAACTTGCAATATAAATCTCCTGTATGTTTGCCCATATGAATCAGTTATGAGCTTCTCTGGAGCAGGTCTTAAAAGCTGCTTTGCCAGATTTGTCTGCGATCCATGTGCTTTTCGGACGCTGGGAGTATTGTTCACTTAGTAAGGCGACATCAATATTCTCTTCTGTGACTGTCTGTTCTAGCAAATCCTTAGCTGGTGCGCAGTGGTTAAGGTTTAGCTGTAGTATCCTCATTTACTTAGAGACTTTATCATCTCGATTATGCCGATATTTTCGGCAAGTCGTGCTCAATACTGAGTGTTCCCCTTTACAGAGCATGCAGCTCGGAAAGTTTGTGCATACCTTTTCTAAATGTCCCGCGGTTCCACAACGTGTACAATGAGAAGATCTTTCGAGCTGCAGCAATTACGCGCCATGTGACCCAGGTGGAAACACTTATAGCATTTGGGAACAGGCTAGTATTCTCGAAGGCTCTTTATTTGCCCTGTTTTAAGTGCTATTTGTGTGTTTCGGAGACTTTTCACACTCGATATTTCCAAATTTTGGATTCCGCACTCTCTTTTTTAGTGCTGCGCAGATTTTTTCGGGAGTTGTAATTTCATCCAGGTCTTTGCACGTGATCCTGACGTTGTGGGTCTTGGGCTGTATCTTAGCTTTTTCGCCAACCACCCCCTCCATTGATCTTTGGAAAGATTCGGCTTTCGTCTCTGCTCGATTTTTTAGTTGTATAAGTAAATCTACTTTTATCGTTTTACGAATATAGGTTACATTTGAACCCAGTTCTTCAAGCCCGCTGTCACTTTTTTTAATTTTTCGCAGAATATCTGCATACTTCGCACCATCTTTCTTTATTATAATTATGGGATCTGGTTTTGTTCTGATTTTTCTTTCCAAAGGTTTCTTCTTTTTTACAACGCCTACCCATCTTTCTCTTGCGTTTAAACTATTCGCATTTACCTCTTGGATTAATTTTGCTGCTCCACTGTATGACAATTGCGGCTTTTCGTTTACATTTTTAAGCTTTGGTTTTTTGGTTGGTGGTAAGTAACTTAATAATTCTCGTATCCTCTTTGGTGTATGCTTTTCTCTGGGGATAGGGGATACTGGCGACGTTTTCCCTACCATAGCTCCTTTCAGCGGGTTCTCTGCGGTTTCAGCCTTGTCGTACAGGCTTGTTATGCATCTATGCCCAGATTTTCCATCTTTGGTCGGCATTTTCACAATGTTGTATCGGTCCAGCAGCGGTGGTTTCCTTGTTTTTACCTTTTGGAAGCGTTCTCAAAATCTTTGAATTCCCCCGAAAAGGATTCTCTACTTCCCAAACTATTTTCAGAGGCCAGATCTCCATCAGAAAATAGTTGGGAACACCTGTCTGTGGGTATATTCAGTCCTTTGTCCTAAAACCTTAGTTGATTTTTAATAGCTGGCAATGCCGTAACCAAAGGTAATGCTAAGAAGGAGAAACGAAAAAAGACAGCTGATCAAACAAAACAAAACGGCAGATTAAAATGAAGTGACCGCTTTGTTTCGCAGTTATATGGGGAAAGTCTAATTTAAGCTTTATTTTGTTTAATTTGGGAATGTTACCACGAACATTTCAAATAATAACACCGTATAACTTATGTATTGTAGTGCGTGAAACGGGTGTTGCAAACGAAATGTGTTCTAAACGATAATCCAAATCCTTTTTTGTCGTGTGCGATTCTTGTTCTTGTTAGTGTGAGATGTCGTCGGGTGGTGACTTCTTGCCGAATGTGGTGTGGTTTTCAGTTGTACTTGGGTAGAAGACTGCCAAATCCTTAATGGTTTTAAATCCGAATGGTTTTCTCAAGCCATGACACGATATTATGCAGGGCATTATTCACTGAATTGCCTTTACGATAAACACTTTGCGCTCTTGATACATAGTTCATTGAAATGCGCATCCTTATGTACCAGTTCATCAGTCTTTCAGTCGTAACGTGGGAGCCATTGCCAGCCTTCTGATACAGTTCGCATAGATAGGTGCCAACCAGCTGCATGACACCTTAACAGCCAGATGCAGTTGCGCTGGTATGATGCTGTCCGGTCCCAGAAACTTGAATGGTTTGAACGAATTAATCGCCCATATTCAGAAGATCAACAAAGGCAGTGCAGGCATCATGCAGCGCTCCTAGAGATATCCCCGCAGAGGACGTATTGTACTGGTAGTGAGCATCAAGGAGAATCTGAACTGTATCTTCACTGCTCAGGGCGTACTTCTCATTTGCGTCCTTGAGATAACCCAGGGAAACGGGTTTTTTTGCGAGAATACGTCCGAACCTAGGGGACTCGTCAGCCCTCCACTTTTTGGATTTTGAAAGTCTCGCTTTCTACAACGACCCACGACCCTTTTTCAATAGAGGTATGCAGGGCGCTCTGATTTCCGAGAGTTCCATAGTCAAACAAAGAGGTTTCCCTCTGCCCTTCGGTGTTTTCAGTGGAAAGGAGCTTCAGAGTAGTTTTGCTCTCCGAGCTGAAGACTTCGACCCACCCGTCCACCACCTCGGTGTGACCAATGCGTCCTCCCCGGTGCGCGTGGGAGAGTATGTCGGAGCCTCCTGCGGTAACCTTCTCAGTATGTATTCCTAGGAAATCTTAAAGACTTTCAAGGTGGACATTCTTCGACTAGATGGAACACGATATACCTATTATCAGAAAGAGAGTGATCATCAATGATCTAGTTTGAGATCAGTGATTCAAACCTATACTACTCCAAGGTGAGGTCAAGAACGTCCTCCGTGCCTGCTGTCACAAATGTAGGAGAGTTTCCTTTATTACAAATGAAAATATTTTCACTAACAATGAAATCAAAGACCGACTCATCTCTGTTATTAGTGTCCGAGCTACCCCAGATTGAATGTCGCAAGTTAGCGTCGGAACCGATGATGACGCCGGTTCCTCTTTGTGACGCTTCAACCAAGAGCTTCCTCAACAGCAAATGAAGTGGTTCCACCTTTTCGTCGTACGGCGTGTACGCAGAAATTAAAAGAAGATCTTCGGCGACATTACGTCAGCGTTGAAATTAGGTAAATAAATACCGAGTTATTTAGGACTATCATATTCTTGTTAGGGTTTTCTCTTACTTTTTTTAGGGCAATCCGTGTTTCTTTACAAATAAGGACATTTACATTTTTTATTTTTAACTAAGCTTTTCTTGTTCTTAGTGGTAATTTACACAATTCTCACGCCATAGTTTCCAAAAAAAAAATTTCAATTGTGAGTGTTCGTTTCAAAACAATATTTTTACCTATAAAAAATAGCTTCGAATGTCTAAATGACAAGGTCCTATTTGTATCAAAATGTACAATTAACATAGTGTAATGGCATAGTTCCTAAATTTAAATATGTACGTTTTTTCAATATGTCTGTAAATATTTCTTTTATAATGTTTTCTACACACGATTTGTATTTTGATATATAGGTCTCAGGTTCTTTGGTAACTCAAGTGAGATGATTCTTGAAATGGAACGCAGCTGTAAGGGGAACTGTTATGCTGTGAACTTCTTAAATTATCCGACTGATGCATCACGCGAGAAATTGAAGTATTCGATAAGTTCAACAAGTATTAGAATATCACCTAAGAAACGTTATGTTAATGACGAAGAGGTAGCAGGAATAAAAGGTAATTATGTTCACGAGTTCATTAATTCAGTTGATATGCACTCTCTCAAACTTCTTACTGACTTTACTATATTTAGTTCTGATTTCTCCTACAAATGTTGAGGACTACTTTTTCTATATTTATACCATTGCACAGGGTTTATTAGGAGGTCTAAAAGTTATCAGCGTGCCGAACTGAGTTCATCAAGATAGCACATATAAATATTTTCTTTCGACAAAATAAAAAACAAACAATATTAAAAATAAAAAAACGGTTATAATCTTTATAGATGATGATGACTACATACGATCTGGTTTTATGACCCTTCAACACACAATTGATAGAATATTTATAACACTTCAAGATAGTCATAAAGCAATTAACTTCGACTTTGAAATCGCTTCAATGCCTACAATTGCGCAAGAAACAATTGATTCACAGCGTATTATTTGGTTTGGTTCCTTATATTCAGTTATTTTTAATGTTTTACTGCTTAGTACGTTTCTTGTACCTCTGGTCGAAGAAAAACAAAATGGTATCAAGGTAGTAAACCCATATACAAAACTGAGTATTTTATTAATAATTATAAATTAATACTCTAATTTAGGAATTTTTAACAATTGCAACTCCCATGAATTTTTTGAATGGTGTTAGCTTTTTCGTGATCAGATTATTTATGTATGCAGTGTTTACCGTGGTGGTGCTAATTGCTGGTGGGATATATCAGGCTTTCAGTGAAATTGTGCCTGTCGGATATATAATTGTACTATTTGTGTTCTACATAATTTCTGCTATGTCTTACACATATCTGATATCAGTATTTTTTCACTCAGGTAAGTTAACAGTTTTTTAGTTAATACAATAGATTTAACAATAAAATATATTCAGTATTTCATGCCAAAGTTGGTGGACTTTTAATGTTAGTTGCGCCATATATTCTATACTTCTCAAAAGGAGAAGTTTCAACATTAGCAAACATATTTAGCACGAAAACTTTCATGGAGGGAATTAAAAATTTTCAAATCTTCACCAATAAGTGTAATATGTGTTTATTCGTCAAAAACATAGAGTCTAATAATAAATTGTTTATCATCTTAGATCGTGAAGTTGGCCCCAGTGTACTTAATATAAACATAACAGAATCTTCATTTACAGTGATATCGGTTTATTGCATTTTTATAGCCCAGTGCTTAATATATGCAATGCTATATAATTACTTGACATATGTATTTCCTGGCCCAGGTAGTTTCCAAAGGCAGTATCTCCTTCCTATCATGGTGAGAAATATTTCATATTATACTCAAACTTAAAATTTATTGAATCTTTTGAATTAATAGTCATTATGGAGAAGAAATAAACCAAGCACTGAGTATACAACCGGAAAAATTGGAACCGATGCCATTATCATTCAAGACCTTCATAAATCCTTTAAAAAACCTTTGCGAATCATTTCCGATGGTCTTAATATAGCAATTAAGAATAAGCAAATTACTGTACTCCTTGGACATAATGGAGTAGGTAAAACGACGACATTAAATATGATTATGGGTAAGTTTGTATTTATTTCTATAATTAATTGATCCTAATATTGCATATTTGAAGTTCTTTAACTGATATAAGTAATATTACCACTAATTATAAAAGATCACCAGTCTCAAACCTATCGGACAGGATAGGTTAGAGATTGAGGATAGCGGTGAGATTCAGACCAATAATATATGCCAGTTCATTGTAAACTATTTTCTAAAAGATAATTAAAATACCGCCTATAAATCATGTAAATTAATTTCCGAAATTTATATAATCCTCTATTAACATTTGCTCAAGTGTATTTCACAACAATTAATTATTCTATTCGTTTTTATAATCTTAGGTTCCGAACTTCAAGATTCGGGTAAAATAACGGTATGTGGAGAGCATGAGGTTGGCTCATATCGTCATTTAATTGGATATTGTCCACAGAAGAGTGTTTTCATGCCTTATATGACTTGCGCTGAACATTTGAATTTTTTCGCTCAGGTATCTTTTTCCCTTTTCAAATTTTCTTTAATTTTTTTTTAACGAATTTATTTAAAAAATTATTTTGATGTGAAATTATTGCAGAAATAAATCTATTTAATAATGTTATAATTTTGAAATAAATATTCAGATTAGAGGGATGTCAAAGCATGATGCCGGCATAATTACAGATGAATTATTAATTAAGCTCAATTTACAAGATAAGGAAAAAGAATTTGGAAACTGTCTATCCGGTGGTATGAAACGAAGGTTATCCCTGGGAATAGCGATTGCGGGTAATACAAAGTAAGTTATAACAATATTTTGATTACGACACAATATATTACACTTCGTAGATGTAAATATATATTTTATTGAGAAAAATATCGTGAAGTAGAAAAAACGGATTTTGCAAATCCGGTAAAATAAGTTTTATCCAACAACTTTAATTTACAATTGAAAATCTGATGTCCTTGAAAGATACAGTGAATCAAAAAAATTTAGGCACATCGTAAATTTAAGTGTTTATTAAAAAATTACAGGTTTCCCTTTTAATTTACGCAAGTAATAATAATCATTTATTTCAATTTCAATACCTTTTGACGCAAAAATAAGCTTCCGATGTTTTTTGACCGTAATTTTTTAAAAAAATTAAAATCTTTGATTCTGCTTATGGGTTATTCTTATTTGATCTTTTCAATTTTTTTACACCAAGTCGGAAATATGATATCATGTAAATGGCCGCCGCCACAGTTGATTGTCATTTGTCCGATGACTCCTCCAGCGAAAACAGCACACCATACAGTGGCTTTGAGCGGGTGTAATGGGTTACACGCGAATTTTCAGTGCCCCAGAAGTGTAAATTTTGCTTATTTACGTAACCGCTAAGATGGAAATGGTTCTCATCACTCATGATTATTCTTGATGAAAAATCATCTTCCTCTTGGTTGTTGAACAAAAGGCTAGCTTTCTCAAATATTTCTTACCACTGGTGAGGGAAAATAAATGATAGTCAAGTTTTGTTCTGTGAGAACTATTTCATTCTATGAGAAGTGTTTCATTCTACGAGAACTATTTTAGACAAATTTTATTTAGAGTTTTCACGTACTTATATACCATTTTAAGAACCATCTTAATATATGTATGTGTGCATGTTCATATGTATGCAGCACATTGTTTATGCTACATGGTACGGAGTTCTCTTCAAGTGCACATTCACATTTGTATTCAATTTTCTAAATGCATATCTTGGGTCAATATGTTATCTTAAGTAAATATGTTTGTTCGTTAATTGTTGAGTGCATACGTATTGCATATAAATGCATACGTGCCTCATATAAATGTATGTATCCTTATGCGTTTGTTTTTGTATTTGCCTTGTACTGCCTCAGCATTGGCGAAGATAAACCTCTTCAATATATTTGAACATATTACCGAGAGAAAAAGTAATTATTCAATATTAGTGGATTGTGAGAATTGACGCAGATTGTAATCGAAGTTTGGTTTCTAGTTCGTCCGTTTGCTTTAAAGCAAGCTGCCATGGTATTAGTAACTCCCAAATGGTTGTTACTACATCCGCTTTTCCAACTGGATCTATTTCGGCTATTTCAATAGTTTCATTTAGGTCTTCCTTTACTTTTACGTTTTCCCTTTCTTTACAGTAACCGTTACCAATCTTTCTCTTTCAACGTTCTTACTGCTAAGAATTGGTATTCTCGATCTTCCTTTCGGTGTTTTATTTGTCTATACATCTTTTCGCTCATCACATCAGGCTTCACGATGATGTCTTGGCCCATCTCTTCTACTTCTTTGATGGGTCCCATCTCTGGACATTCGTCTTCTAGGTCGAAATCTTGTGCTATCGTATATCATACGATTCTTTTGTAATTGTATCAATAGTATTTGTTATAATGTTAGTTTCTGTGTCATTAATTTCTTCGAATAAGATTTCAATTCCTACATTGAAATCTAAATTGCCTTTTAGTTTTTGAATATGTACGAATAAAAAGTAAACACTTTAAATGAAAGTTATTGATCATTAATTCCATACTTAGATCTTCCATTTTTTTCTGAGGTTTTTAATTTTCCTCATGAATATATAAGTTTCGATCTAAATCTTGGTGTTTAACTTCAACTTCTTTCATTTTTGTTTTACTTGATGGCTTTATTGGAAAAGTGTTCGACGTGCACAGCACCTTTTCGGAAAAATCAGCTTGGGCTTCAGGAATTTTCTTACTGTTTATTCCCATTTTGCGAATTTTCCGCAACACTTTTCCTATTTGTTAATTAACTGCTTGTTGTTCTCCAAAGAAATCGTTGAAGGTATATTGAGTTGGTCGCCTAGTTGACATTGCTGTGTCTCGACTCACAGCCGCTGAATATCTCTTGGATAGCAGTTAGATCACTGCATTTAGTCTCTGCTAAAACGGCTTATGTGAACAGACCCGTCTTACATTTTTGTTTTAATTTTCCTGTGTATTGAACAGGGCTTTTTTGCATATAGCCTGTTTTGTAAATACAGGATATTTTAATTTTGGCCGAGCACTATAACTATATCCGGCTCGAAGGACCAAAAGTTTAAACTCAACGAAGATTTTGTCATTCCCTACAACTGGTGGGGCAAATGAAACGTCTTTGTTTGAGTGAGAATTTATTCATTCCGATTTTTATTTGGTATTTTCTTTGCTTATATACAAATTTTAAAACTATCAAAAATATCTAAATATATGTGTATGTGTGAATGTTTGTATCTATTGCAGCATATTGTTTATTGTTGCTTGACATGGGGTTGTTTTCAAGTGTACAATTTAATACATGTGTGTGTGTTTAATGTTATCTCATCTGTAAATTTATGACTTGTGTCCCCATGCATTTTTATTATTATTAGATCTGCATTGCATGTAAATTTATTAAGTATATTAGAGTGATTAAAAAAAAATTTTTTTTTTTCGTTTGGTACTCTGAAAAATAGGTTCCTAGGCACCTCTAAGGAAGCCTCTCCAAGGATGAGTTCTTAATTGTAACGGCAAAGTCCTCTTACTTACAATTTTCTATTTTTTCTTATGATCATATAGAAAAATTTATATCTCGCTTCCAACTACTTGAAAAAATATCTTGTTCATTACATTTTGTAGGAAATTTAATGCTCTATGATATGTTGAATGATATTGATATCATCGGCCTCAACACCCACTCCGTCAGCTCTGCTTTCTTCAGCCTGGAGAAGGAAGCAAAGCAAATGGGTCTGGTAGTGAACGAAGGCAAGACGAAATATTTCCTGCACTCGCGACTTGGCTCTCACGTCATTGTTGACAACGTCCGGCTTGTTTAACGTAGGTACCTGTTGACGACAGCCTTACTCCACGGCGTTGATCAGCGCCCTAAAAATGCTAAGCATTTTCAGTACCAATTGGCAGTGTCGGGGGACACACTAACCACCTTGGTCGGGTTCGAGGCCAATCTGAAACCTCTGCCGTGCTTTGGGTCCGGCATCCGTTTGCAATGCAACTCCGTGGTACCAGAATTAAGTCTCCGGTCAGACCTCGTAGACGAAACTACTACCAGTTGAGCTTCCATACGGCTCTGGACTGGTGGCCGGGGGACCCCATGCATACATCACAGACACACTCCAATCACACAAATCTAACCCTAATTTCCAGCTAACCCCCTTCGCTGCTCAAATAACTCACGCGCAAACATTCTAACTGTTCGGTATTCCGACAAGTGGAGATCACACCTCTAACATCTAATCGTCCATCAGTCCAGCTAATCCCCATACCACCCATATCCTTAATGTCCGAGTACATCGGGCACTCCGCAATTAAATGCGACCAATTTTCTGACCACGCCCTATAAAAACACCCCGACGTATCCGATAAGTCCTTCTGATGCAAAAATGCATTCAGAAGCCCATGCCCCGTAAGCAGGAAACCCAGACTCAGACAAAATCTGAGGTCTGGGTTATCCTCAACGAACCCAACGTCACGAATGTATTCGGCCGTTAGGGCTATTGTCCCAGCGTTCTTGCCACCTACACCTAACCCTATCATCTAGGAGCCTCTTGCTGCCTAGATATCCACCCCTCTCCATATCATCGTCGGAAATCCAGTCATTCCGCAGCAATGACACACTCAAGCCCCTTCTTAACCTGAATGCAACAGCACCCTGCATGACAAAGAGGTCAAGAGGGGGTGCACCTAACAAAACCTGCATCGCATCCGTTGAACGTTGCGACATACAGGCAAACACGCTGAATTGAGACAAGTTTTTGAGGCCCCCAGACAGTTGTGGCTGCCTCCCACCATACAGGGGCTCCATATGTGGCACAGGCCACAAACAAGTCACGATATATGGTGCGGACAGCACGACATTCGAGATCCCAATCGACCCCTACACCCCAAGTATTAACGGTATCTAAGAGGTCTCCTCCCGCCCGCTATAGCTCAGACCGCGAGCGACCTTCGACCATAAGAAGAAGGTCGTCCGCATACGCACAACTCTTGCAGAGTGGTTTTAGTCGCCCAAGAAAAGTGTCCATCATAAGGTTCCAAATATATGGACCACAGATGGAACCCTGCGGGCAGCCACGAACAACTCCGATCTCCACACTCCCATTCATTACTCCTGCCAAAGAACAATTTCCGGACAGCCAAGCTCCTCCAGCCGTTGTGCCACTCGATCACAGCTTAGGTAGTCAAACACCCCCTTGAAGTCAACAAATGTGCCAAAGACATACTTGTTGACATTCTTCCTAACGACATTCTGAACATAAAACCACGGATCCTCGATACTGCACTTTTTCAAGCACTGGAAGGAGACTGATGCCCCGATAAGATCGAGGATCGCTCCTGATCTTATCAGGTGACTTCAGGAGAGGAACAACCCTGGCACTTTTCCACTCGCGTCGAAAGTATCTCTCCCAAACGCACTTATTATAAATGGCCTCCAGGTATTCCGGAATGAACTTCCACAAGCTTTTACACATCACGATAACAGAGAGTAACAACAGATAACATCCTCCCTCCTACGACTCTGGCAGATCCTATAGACCTATTCTCTCTCACAAAACTCCTCCACCCTTCCTCTTTAATTTTCAATCGCCTGACGGTCCTCCTCTTCAAGGTTAACTCATGCGTCCCCATTTAATTTTACTAGTCTTATAGCTTTCACACCTCCTAAGTACCTTATCATTTAATCCCCACACTACCTCATATAGACGAGCAATTTGCTCGTTCACCGCCAATTCCTCAAATTATCTAAGCGGTATACTAAACACCGCTTACCTAACCGAGAATCCATATTGGTTCCAGTCAGTACCAGCGGTACGCCATCGCCGCAATGATCACTCAATACCCACCCTCCCTTATCTTCCCATCTAACACTGAAAGCCCTACTTTCTGCCTCATTTAGAAGCGTCACGTCAATGTCGCTCACGCCTCCAAGCCCATCGAACGTATACATTCGGTCGGCTCATTCAAAATGTGGAGGCTATTAGCCACCACCCATTCGCTTAATGCCTCGCCTCGATTGTCGCTTTGATATCCAGACGAATGCCGGGATAACTTACTAAACCACATCGAGGACGAGGCATTTGCATCCAGCCCAGCAAGTAGTAGTAGATTATCCATGTAGCCCAGGTAAGGCTCTAGCGGCTCGCTATATTTACAATATAAACTAGCGACAATCATCCAGCGAACTCCCCTTCTCTAGCTGCACATATTTCCAGTTGTGAAGAATCCACAACAACGCAATCGTAGCGTGAATTATTAACAACGATTGCAGCGGTAGCTCTAAGGTCCGTGAAGACCTTAAAACCCCCAGGAAGACCGCGAACCACACCATTGGTGGCGTAGGGCTCCTGGAGTAGAGCAATACCACACCCACCCTCAACCATGAAACCCGTCAACTCACACATTACGGCATATTAGCCCTGACAGTTAAGCTGGATGATCCCACCCATCAGTGTTCGGCGAGGGCGCGGTCAACAATGCCACAATAGAAATTGCAGACAGCTGATATCGTTAGATGCCCAGCTGGCCCACCCTTAAACTAACGGTTGCGGCAATGTGTTGCATTGACGCAACTGGCAGCCTTGTAGCCTTCTTGACCGCACCTCCGACAGACTTCTGCGCTAGCTCTACACTCAGCCCTCCTGTGGTCAAATCCCATAAAACGGAAGCAGCCAGCGACAGGGCTATCCGGTTGCATCCTGAAAGAGGGACGACTAACCATCCTCACGTCCGACAGGATCACAGTAGGCGGACAAAAGTCAATCTAAACAATCAAATAATTGACAGTACTCTGATTTTAACAACCCTTGATATGTCACAATTTTAAGTAAGAATTGCGCAAAATATTCTAATACGGTTAACTACAACAATTTTAATCGAAGTCATACGGTGTTATCTTTTTTATATTTTCCATTTAAATAATATATATAATATAAATAATGATTTAACAAGGTTGGCAGAGAAAAACACGACTGTTGATGAAATGGAGTTTATTTTAAAAGGTATGTATGTATATTTTATGCAATCTAATACTTGGTTGAGTTAGCTAATACGTTGTACTGAGTTTTGAAAACTCATATAAAAATGTTTGTGTTCTTTTTATTTTCAAGTTTTTAACGTATGCAACTTTTTTTATCCACATATATCCAAAGTAATGTTTGAATATTGTACGAGTATAACGGCAACCTTAAACTATACAATGACCTTTAACCCATTTACAACCATTGTACTCGCTTGTGTACAGAAAATCAGTCAGGTTGAGGCATGTGACGTAACTCAATGCTAAGTATTTGCACACAAATTTTTCATCATATGCGTAGTTTTATTCCTAGAAACAACAAAAAAAAAAAAAAAAAAATACATTCGCTTCACGCGAATTCATAACGGCACTTTTTGTGGCGTCAACTTCTGTGCGGTTTTTTCATATTGTGTGATTGTGTGACTTTAGTCATTATTTTGCTGTTGATGAGCTATTATCTCTCAGTTGTTAGTTTTAAAATTGTGTGTAGTGTGAGATAAGACCAAAGAGATCAATTTTACAAAAAAAAAAAAAACCATTTGAAAAACCTATTCTTATTTGAGGTATTTGCCTTTTAAAAGTTGTGTAGCCGCTTAGGTACAACGGCAAAAAGTGTAGGTGAAATAAAAAATTGTATCTTTTGGTTAGAATGGCTATTTCCATTTCATGTTTTTATGGAAAGAGATATAAACAACTTTCACAGGCTTTAGCTGACATCGCGGATGATGATGAGGCAGATGACGTCGATATCGTTATGATTCCTCCTGATGTCGATGTCAATACTGACGAAGAGGAAGGTGATGAAGATAACATAAATGAAATAAACTTGCCTGCCGACGTTGCTGGATGCGTTGAAGTATTCAATAAGAGCATAAAATTTGACAGCGAAGATGAAATACCGCTTGCCCAGCTACAAAGAATGGGTGGTGAAATACGTTCTGTAAGCCCAATTTGGAACAACGAAGCATGCAACTTGACAATGGATTCGACTACTATATATATAGAAAATAAGATGAAAATGAAAATGGATTTGGATGGTAGAAGTCCCGTTGAGGTATTTGAAACACTGTTTGATAAAGATGTTGAACTACTGGCAATTGGATGAAGACACGTTATCACCTCTTGTAAGCAATAACATTTCTAAAAACAGATTTTTGGAAATAAAACGCCACATTCATTTTACAAACAATAATGAAATTGACAAGTCTGATAAAATATCAAAAACTCGCCCACTGTCGAATCTATTATGCGAAAAGTTTCAACGGTGGGGTTTTATGCACGAAAAGCTTTCAATTGATGAGGCAATGGTAAAATATTTTGGCCATCATACAGCGAAACAATTCATCAAAGGAAAGCCCGTAAGATTCGGATTTAAAACAATCCAAAACAACCAATTTGATAAACACAGTGGTTCTAAAAATGTTGATAGTGATACAAGACATCTTCCCCTTGGATCTCGAGTTGTGTTCGATCTAATAAAAACCATAAATAACCCAAGCGATCATATTATCTATTTTGACAATTTTTTCACTAGTCATGATTTTCTACGTATGTTGCGTGAGAAAAACTTCAAAGCCGTAGGAACAACGAGAGAAAATATAACTAAAAAATGTCCTTTGAATCAAAAAAAATATTTCCAAAAACCAGCAAGAGTAACTATGGGAAATAATTTTGATACGGTTGATCCGTTGAAATACGTAAAGCGGTGGTCAAAACTGGAACAAAAAAAGATAAGTATACCTCAGCCAAATTTACTTTCAAATTACAACCACGGTATGGGCGGTGTTGATCTACATGATCAGGCCGTAAATGTATACAAAATTTTGATTCGAGGCACAAAATGGTGGTGGCAGCTGTTTACTTCGATGATGTGCTCCACAATGGTAAACGCTTGGAAGCTGTACAAAGACGTTAATAATAGTAGCAAAGATTTGCTTGAGTTTCAACGTGACTTACGCGATACTACCAACGACACTACACATTGAAAAGATATTCTAAGCGCGCGTTAGCTAGAAGTGTTTCTACAGGTGGATTTGCGTGCTATGTGGTACTGCTTTGTGCGTGGAACGCCCACTCATAAATATTTTATACATTTTTGACCATTGTACTCGTGTGGGTACAGCAAAATTTTCGTATATGTAAGAAAAAAAAATTTTTTTTTTCATCTCTGCGATGGTATAAATCAATAAAAAAAACCGAAAATTTTAAATAAACTTATTTTTTGACTCCTTGGTTGTAAATGGGTTAATCGAGTACCACATCTTTCCCCCAGACTTTTTAATTATTATTTTTTCCAGATTGAGTCTGCTCTATTTCAAAAATGAAGTTATTTGAAGAATGGCGAAAATGTAAAATTGAGCGAAATTCTCGGTTAGTGAATTATGTTTTGACAAAATTTAGTGCTAAAGATGTAACGCCTGACACAGAAGGATATAAATTTAAAAATTTCAAGTGTTTCGTCAAAATTTTCTAAAAAATGGACTGAAGCAAATATGCTGATTGAACGTTTTTTTAAATAAAAATCGCAGTTGGTTAGAAGGAGCAGATTTACAATTTCGCCTATAAATGGAACATCCCTGTCCTACCTCATCAACTGAAAGCAAACGACCTCAAGGTAGACCAAAAATTTTTTTTGGAGAGTCGTCTTTTAAAACGAAAAATCGAAGGGTTGAAGACTTACTAGAATCGCGAAGTGCCATCGAGCCGCTGATAGACGCTGAAGTAGCAAATCGCTTGGAGAAATAGAAACATAGCTACTTCGATTAGAGAAAGTTTGAAATCTACAGAAAAAAAGAAGTCTGGTAATACTACATGCGAATTCAGGCAATTGACAGGTGATGAGGCATTAGCTTATTATGTGGATTCTAAGACCAACAGGTTATTCGTATAAACAGAGTCGAAAATGGTCATTGAAGGCTGGACATAAAGTTTTTCCATCCTATTTTAGTTTACGCAAGTCTAAAAATTTTTGTTACCCTGCAGATGAGCATATCTTGGTAACAGAAACGCGCGCCGAAATTACACTTCACACCATTTTGGATAAAACCGCTAAACGTTTAATTGAAGTACAAAGTGAGGTTTTCAAAGATAATATATCTTCTAAGTCGTCATTCACAATAATCAGCAAATGGGGATGTGATGGAAGCTCCGGCAATAGCGCTTATAAACAGACATTTGAGAATTGCGATGCTACTGATTAGTATCTGCTTGTTTTTGCAATTGTTCCATTGAGATTGAGTGACGATGCCAGCCAAATTATTTTATGGCAAAACCCGCGGCCTTCGTCCACACTCATCAGAAACTAACAAGGTTTTGGAAGAAGTATCTCAACTTCTTCCAACACTTTGTGATAATCGCGGTTCTCAAATTTCGGTTAAACATAATCTTTTACTTACAATGGCAGACGGAAAAGTGTGTAATGCTTTGACTGGCACACTTTCTTCACAAAAATGTTACATCTGCGGTGCTACTCCCAAACTGATAAATGGCGAATTAAAAGACGTAGTGGTTAAAAAAGAGCATTACAGTTTCGGTTTGTCTACTTTGCACGCCTGGATTCGTTTCTTTGAATGTATGTTATACATTTGTTATCGTTTGGACATAAAAAAGTGGCAAGCCAAAAGTGATATAGAAAGGCTAGTGTAAAACAGCGTTCGGAGGAAGTAAGGCAAAAGTTTAAAACCAGATGGGACTTATAGTAGATACACCGAAACCTGTATATGGAAACTCTAATGATGGAAATACGGCCCACAGGTTCTTTATGAATCCGGAACTGAGTGGTCAGATTTGATATTAATCTAATTAAAAATTTTAGCATTTTATTGAGAACGCTATCCTCCGACTAGAATATTCTTCTTCTTGATTGGCTTAGACACCGCTTACGCGATTATAGCCGAGTTAACAACAGCGCGCCAGTCGTTCCTTCTTTTCGCTACGTGGCGCCAATTAGATATTCCAAGTGAAGCCAGGTCCTTCTCCACTTGGTCCTTCCAACGGAGTGGAGGTCTTCCTCTTCCTCT
>NW_017537060.1:82397-104769 GCF_001853355.1 Bactrocera latifrons
GCTCGAACTATTTTCTCCAGAAGCAGGTTGAAAAAGTCGCACGATAAGGAATCGCCTTGTCTGAAACCTCATTTTGTATCGAACGGCTCTGAGAGGTCCTTCCCCATTCTGACGGAGCTTTTAGTGTTGCTCAACTTCATTTTACACAGCCGTATTAGTTTTGCAGGAATACCAAATTCATACATCGCGGCATACAGGCAGCTCCTTTTCGTGCTGTCGAAAGCAGCTTTGAAATCGACGAAGAGGTTGTGTGTGCCGATTCTCCTTTCACGCGACTTTTCCAAGATTTGGCGCATGGTGAATATCTGGTCGGTTGTTGATTGGCCAGGTCTAAAGCCACACTGATAAGGTCCAATCAGTTTGTTGACTGTGGGCTTTAATCTTTCCAACAATTCGCTCGATAGAACCGTATATACGATGTTTAGGAGCTAATCCAACGGTAGTTGGCGCAGATTGTGGGGCCTCCTTTTTTGAGAATTCGGCATAGCACACTAAAATTCCAATCGTTGGGCGTGCTTTCGTCCGACCATATTTTACAAAGAAGCTAATGCATGCTCCTTATCAGTTCTTCGCCGCCGTGTTTAAATAGCTCGGCCGGCAATCCATCGGCCCCCGCCGCCTTGTTGTTCTTCAAGCGGGTAATTGTTATTCGAACTTGGGGAATCGAGTTCACCTTCTCCTGGCGTTGTGCGTTCACTGCCACTCAGCAGGCTGGAGAAGTGTTCCATCCACAATTTAAGTATGCTCTGGGCATCGGTAACAAGATCATCATTGGGGGTTCTACAAGAGTATGCACCGGTCTTGAAACCTTCTGTAAGCAGCCGCATTTTTTCGTAGAATTTTCGAGCATTACCCCTGTCGGCCAGCTTATCAAGCTCTTCGTACTCACGTATTTTGGCCTCTTTCTTTTTCTGTCTTAAAGTGCGTCTCGCTTCCCTCTCAAATCTCGGCATCTATCCCATCCCACACGTGTTGTGGTCGATTGTAACGTTGCGAGGTAGGCAGCCTGTTTTCTCTCCACTGCGATACGGCACTCCTCGTCGTAACAGTTGTTCTTTTGCACTTTCCGAAAATCAATGGTTTCAGTTGCAGCTGTACGTAAGGAGTTTGAAATGCCATCCCACAGTTCCCTTATACCGAGTTGTTGACGAGTGCTCTCAGAGAGCAGGAGTGCAAGCCGAGTAGAAAATCTTTCGGCTATCTGTTGTGATTGCAGCTTCTCGACGTCGTGTTGGGGATGTTTCTTCGTGGAGGCTGAATTTACCGACCGTAGTGCCAAAGATACCTTCTTTGCCCACCCTGGCGTTAAAGCCGCCAAGCATGATTTTGACATCGTGGCGGGGACAGTTCTCATAAGTACGCTCCAAGCACTCATAAATGCAACTGTGGTCACATCGTTCGTCTCATCCGTCGGGGCGTGGTCGCAAATCAGCGATATGTTGAAGAACCTCGCTTTGTTGCGGATTGTGGCTAGACGTTCATTCACCGGAGTGAATGATAGTACTCTTCGATGGAGTCTCTCTCCCACCACGAATTCCGCACCAAACTTGCGCTCCTTTATATGGCCACTGTAGTAAATGCCACCAGGACCTACCCGTCTCTGTCCTTGTCCCRTCCATCGCATTTCTTGGATGGCGGTGATGTCAGTCTTTATTTTCACGAGGACATCAACTAGCTGGGCAGCGGCACCTTCCCAATTAAGGGATCGGACATTCCMGGTGCATGCCTTCAATTCGTAGTCCTTAATTCGTTTGCCATGGTCGCCATCAAAAGGGTGATCTCTCATCCGAGGCTGATTGTTAATTTTCATTGGGGGTGTTTTTTACGTGGCGGGTCCCAAACCCAGCGCACAACCCTATGTAAGGGATATTTCGCCTTTTCACTTTAGCTCGCTTTCAAACGGATGCTCTTAGGCTACCCAGAGCATACTTGGTCAAAGACGGAAAGTCGTGAGCTGCTTGAGGCATATGTGAAAGTATCGTTTCTGGCCACTCCCAAGTGAATGGCGATCAGGCAACTTTCCTCACTTGCGTGAACTTCTACACATTACTCCATCCTCCTTAATTACATATGTAATTTTCCTGAAGTAAATTTTGATTCGTCCTTAATTATTACCTTATTCCAGAAAAATTCCGGCTGATTAACATTTATTTTGCGAATCCCAACCTCTTTTTTTTTATTCGTATCCTAAATGAATATCTGACGTCGTGGAACTCTCCCATGATAACCAGCTTTGTGTAAAGTGTTATGTACAGTTTGGGGGTCAAATATTTTCTTACTTCCAGATCTGTTCTCACGCTATAAAGTTTCGGCGTTTATGTAGTCTTTTATAATATTTCGCACACTTGAATAAGGTCTCTGCACTATGTTACCAATTTCACGATAAAATTTTTGCTGGACGTGCTAATTAATTTTAATTTTACGGCCATCTATCGAAGAAATTGAGCAACTTTAAAATAATTAAAAGTAATAACCCGAGTAGAGCAAAAAAATTAAAAAAAATAAGTATATTTTCCAAGAACTTAACTTAATCATTTATGCAGAACCTTCTTCATGAGCGTTTAGCTCTTTTTTTACATGCAACTCCGTTTTTTTATGAAATAAAAGAATATTTCTTTGCTTATTATGATATACATGTATGTATATAAGTTAATAATACGAACTGCGTCGACTTTTTTGATTCACTGAATATGTATAGTATATGTGTATGCCAAAAGAAAATTAGTTTTATGCTCTGAACAGGGTATATAAAGTTTGTCACGAAAACAGCTGAAGGAAATACGATTCCTTAGGTCTTATAAAGTATATATTATATATATAATCAGCGTGACGATCAGAGTTAACCATTTTCGTCTGTCTGTATATATGCGAAATAATTCCTCAGTTTTTAGATATCGATCTGAAATTTTACACACGTCCATACAAACTGCCCAATCAAAATAAAATTCTAGCATGAAAAACTTTTATTTGATATCTTTGCCAACTATGTCAGATTATTTTCTGCGGCAACGCTAAAATATTTGAAGAAATGTAACATATCGGAAAAAAAAAATCAAGTTATTAACTTCTTCTAGGTGTTCTAGTTTCGATGCAACTGAATTTTACCTTTTTTTTTGGTTGTTTATTGGTCCTTCTTCTTCTTTACTGGCGTAGACAATGCTTATAGCCGTAATAACAACAGCGCGCCAGTCGTGACTCCTTTTTGCTATGTGGCGCGCCAACTGGAGATTCCAAGCGAAGCCAGGACCTTTCCTATTTGGTCTTTCCAACGGATGGGTATTGCGTTGAAAACTTTCAGAACTAGAGTGTTTTCGTCCATTCGGACGACATGACCTAACTCGGCGAATACTGCGTCGAATACTTTCAGAGTTGGAATGTTTTAATGCGCTAAATATATATCGCATACAGATTATCGTTCCATCGAATGCGAAGTAGCACGTGTTGGCAAGAGCTATTCTGCAGTCGGCACCTCCCGTTGGCGCGCTCCAAGCGCTCATAGAATTCATCTTCAAATCGTCCTTCTCTTCCATCGGGGTGTGGGCGCAAATTAGCGATATATTGAAGAACTTCGCTTTGATACAGATTGTGGCTAGACGTTAGTGTTCCTACATATTGTGGGTACTATTAAACGGTTCAGTGAAATACTCCTTAAAAAATTTTTAAATTTAAATTGAGACTATATAATACTATTTTTTTTTTTTTTTTTTTTTTTGGTGTACTTTAGAGTCGTAATTTTAGATGAGCCGTCCTCTGGATTAGATATCGAATCACGCCGCGAGTTATGGGACGTATTGCTTAAATTGAGGAAATCAAAAGCCATATTGATAACTACGCATCACATGGAAGAAGCGGAAGTGCTAGGGGACACTATTGCCATACTAGCTAATGGTCGTGTTCACTGCTCTGGGTCACCTTTAGAACTGAAACGCAAAATTGGTCAAGGATATGTACTAAAATTGTGCATAAGTAGAGATCAATTTAAGGATGAGATTCTACAAATAATTCAGCAACAAATGCCTGCCTCAAAAATTTTGGTAACTATATTCGGAATATATTTAAGCTGTTAACTATAATTATTTCATTTGTGTTACTTTTGAACAATTCAGACCGTAGTCTTGCCTGCGCTGCACATTAGCTTACCATACGAAAACCAGAATGAATACAGTAAAGTACTGCAACAATTAGAGCGTAGGCAGAGGGAGTTGGGTATTAATTCAATTTCTATCTCTGATGCTTCGTTGGAAGATGTTTTTCTAAAGTATGCGGCTGATTTTGTAAAACTTTTAAAATTGTTCGTTAAAGTTAATTATTCTAAATAGTTGTTTATCTGAAATTGACGTTGTGGATGGTATAGGATCGGATAAAGAAACCCCTGCGTACACACCGTTTGAGTCACAGAAATCTCAAATAAGTTGGAAAGAGCAATCAGAAGCAGTTTTTTATAAAAAATTTATATTTATAAAAAGTCAATGGGGTAACACTTTGCTAATGGTAAGTTATCTAGAATATGCATTTTCATATTTTTAAGGGATCAGTAGGGTAATATTTATCTTTTTTTTTGTTTTTGCAATTTCTGTACCCTTAAACCTTTACAATTAATTTAGAAATCCGCTTTACAGTTGGAAGGTTTCGAAAACGGCCCAAAAATAATAATACCGTTTTTTTTCAAAACAAACTTTTTTAAACTGGCGGCCATGATTCTGGTCGAACTACTCAACCGATTTGCTTAATGTTTTTTTTATGTTCTCAAAACGACTGGCTATCGTCCCTGTTTCACAATTCATAATTTATTGCCAATGTGTGAAAAAACGCATCTCATTCACCCAGCCATTTCTCCGACAGATGTCATCAAAAAATTCTGAAAGAATTGGTTTGTACACTCAACGAGATACGTCATGATATGTGAAAAAAGTTCTATTGTAGAATAAAAATGTCTATGAAAAAAATTTCAAAAATCAGGCCAGTAGATTACTACTAACCCCTTCATAAATATCAAAAGATTTAAAGATTTTAAATACACGCATCCTTATTGCTTTCACAGTAATTTTATTCTTTAACTGATTAGTAATTTTACAAAAGTTTGCGATCCAAACAGTACTAAAGACAAGAGATCAAATACGCTTTGGTGAAAAGTTTGTTGCAATGTCTGCGTAATCCCTCTTCCTTTATATAAACGTCGTCTAACGGGATATTTTGTTGGTGTCACACTATAGGTATATAGGTTAATGAAATTTATTAAGTAGTAATATAATAATTCAAGTTTTCTCAGTTTGTTTAGAATATTTGTTTGAAATTATCAGGGCAATATATCGACACAACTTTTATTATTAAATTGTTGCGATTAAATATAAAATTTTCATTTTTTAAGTCTTTATTATTAAATTTTTTTCAGTACGGTATTTGTAATAAATTTCAAAAATTATTTTCAATTAATATTTTTGGGATTGAAAAAAGTGTTAAATGTTAATTAAATTAGGAATTTACAATCCTGATAATTATTACTAGCATTCATACCATCATACAGTGAATTTCCGCATTACGTACGATTCTTAAAGCTTTCATTTATTCATATATACATTGTTATAATTTGCAGCTTCTGATTCTAAGTATACATTTTAAATAGACGTTTGTGCTACACCTATAACCGGACAAAAACACTAAATTAAAACCTGAAACTGGACACGGCATGCTACAATTAAAAAACAGCAAAAATAAAATTAAGGGATTTTTCATATTGAGTTGATACAATCTACTACTCCTAGGAATATACTTTTTTAATAAAATTAAAATTTTCCCCTCCTCTTCAGTTATTTGTGTTATATCCTTCGATTAAAGCCGAGTTTACAACAGCGCGCCAGTGGTTCTTCTTTTCCACTGTTTGGAGTCAGTTGAAGATTCCAAGTGTAGCCAGGTCCTTCTCCACCTAGTCTTTCCAACGGAGTGGAGGTCTTCCTCTTCTACCCCCGGCAGGTAATGCGTTGAATATCCTCAGAGCTGGAATCTTTTTGACCCTTCAGAGGACATGACCTAGCCAGCGTAATCGCTGTCTCTTAATTCGTATATCTCGTACAGCTCATCATTTCATCGACTGCGGTATTCGCCCTTCTCATGAAAACTCGTAACGTCGATTCTTTAGAAGTTTTCATCGTGTATGCATTTACACCAGAGGACTTTACTTCTCAGTTCCCAAGACAGTCTTGAAATAGACGAAATTATCTACGACTTCAAAGTTATATCTGCCAATAGTGACGTGGCAGACAAGTTGCGAATGCGACCACTGTTTGTTTGCTGATAGGAGATATTTCGTCTTGCCCTCGTTCACTACCAGGTCCATTTGCTTCACTTCTTTGTCCAAACTGGCGAAAGCAAAATTAACGGGGCGGTTGATATGGAAAATGATATCGATGTCATCGATGTACGCCAGCAGTTGTACACTCTAAGATTGTACATTATCTATTCAGCTCGAATTATTTTCTCCAGCAGTCCGCTGCTCTGTTGTTCTTCCAAGTGGTACTTGCTATTCGGACTTCTTCATGTTCGGGCAACGGAACGTCTGCTCCATTGTCATCGATTAAGGAATTGAGTTCACCATCTTCTTGTGTTATGCTTTCACTGCCATTCAGCAGACTGGAGAAGTGTTTCCTTTATAATTTCAGCATGTACTGAACATCAGTCACTAGATCACTTTTGAGGGTTGTATAAAGGTATGCTTCGGTCTTCAAAACTTCTGTTACTGTTGATTTTTCGAGCAATACCCCTGTCGGCCAGCTCGTCAAGCTCTTCGTACTCACGCCTCTCTTTTTTGTCTGCAAATACATCTCGCTTCCCTCTTCAACTCTCAGTATCTATCCCATCCCGCACGTGTTATGGTTGATTGTATTTGAAGTAGGCCGTATGTTTTCTTTCCACCGCGATACGACACTCCTCATCGTACCAGCTTTCGTTGGCAGCTGAATGTAAGGAGCTTGAAATGACGTTCAAGTTCCCTTTCTGAGAGCAGGAGTGCAAGGCGGGTAGGAAATCGTTCGCTTGTTTGCTGTGATTGCAGGTTATGGACGTCGAAGGCTACGCGTTCAGGGTCGACCAGCTCAAAGAAAGAGTCGTCTCAACATGCACCTAGCACGCGAACTTAACGACGTACTCTGGAGCCTGACAGGATTTCGCCGGTACGGGCACAGTTGCGAGATTAGCCCGTCAGCAGTTTCTGATGGATGCCACTCCATCACACTCGCAAGTCATTCAGCGGTACCAAGTATGCACCGACTCGGTGGCGATCTCCTCTACATCCCTAAAAGAAAAAAATATTACCCTAAATGCGTTAATATTTATATACACTATTGAAGCACTGTAAATTATTTTAGTAAAATAAGATATGTCCTTATTTTTCTCACATGTTAAAAGCGCATTACTTTAAAAGAAAACCTAATAAAAAAGACTGCGGGGTAAAACTATAAGAAACTTATTTTTGTTTTGGTTCCCAACAAATTTAACTAAACAAATTTCTTTTGATTTCCTCATACATTTGAATGTATATTAACTGCATTAAGAAAAAACTGTATATTCCATGTAAAAAGTAATTATCTGAAGAAGTTTAAAATGAAATTAATTGCATATGTGTATATAATGTTAAATATGAAATATATTCTAAATAATTAAAATAAAACATATAGGTTTTACTTCCGATGCTTAGTCTTGCAATTGCATTGGTATTGATGCATTCCATGTCGCTAGTCACTTATGAAGACAAGTTGGTTTTAAATCTGAATTCCATACAGCGCGGTATTATACTGGTCGGCGGTTCCAATACTGAAATTTTAAGTATATTAAAAACAGAAATTGAGAAATATGATGACATACGTGTCGAAAGTCTTGAAAAGAGGAAGGGAGAAAACATTACAGATTGTAAGTATTAGTTTTATGCTGATATATAAATGCGTAATGATACATTTGCTACTATTTTTTTTTTAGTTTTGCTAAATCTTCAATATCAAAATTTGGCATATTTTTTGGAAAACTATATCGGTGTTATTCATTTAAGCACAGAAGGAAATGGCAATATTAATTTCAATATTTATTTCTCTGGCAACATATACCACAGTTCTGTTATTTTACTAAATTTAGTTGATGATACAGTTGCTCGTTTTAAAATGGGAGAATCCAGCGGAATTGAGACCACTTATGTTCCCATTAGAAGGTAAATAATTGAATATCCCAAAAMTTATTACGTGAGTAAACTAACTATATCTTGTCTTTATCAGATACATTAGTGATGTAAGTCCAACGCGATTGGAATACTTTGCAGTAATAATGCCAATTGGTAAGTAGCCTTCGGATATAAACAATAGAATTTAATATACTTTCCAATTTTAAGGATTGTTTTTCAGCATATTTTTTTATATTGCATTGCCTTTTCACGAGCATGCAAGTGAATTCAAGCAGTTACAAGCCATACCACGAACAATTTTTTGGCTTGCAACATTTGTTTTTGATGCTGCGCAGCATTTCTTCGTTTGTATACTTTTGTGCCTTCTGCAATATGTACTGATGCCGAGCGAATTGTATAATTTATCCGAACAACTTATTATCATTGCGTCCATTTTTTTCTATGGCTGCAGTTATCTTCCAATTATATATAGTTTGGCAAACGCTTTCCGTTCGATATCAACTATTTCAACTTATATGCTTTTTATGCTCATTGTCTCGGGTAAGCTAACTAACACGGTATTATTGTGATGCATAAAAATTATTGAACTATTTAAAAGCAATTGCACCTTTAATAACATCTGGTAACATACGTGCAATGGAGTATCATGAAGGGAAAATATTTATATTACTGCAATTGCCGGACTTCAATTTAAATCACCAGTTGCGCATTATCAATGAACGGTTTTTACTTACCCGGCGAAAAGAACTTATTACTACAATAGGATTACCGAAAGTACTGAGTGTTAATTATTTCTTTCTAGAATCTACAATGATTGCAGTTATCGTAATGGTAAGTACATATAAAATATGTTTTCTTATTTTGTATGTGAAAGTTTATAAATTGTAGGTGATCTTTGTAAGTGTTTTAGAGAACAAATATAAATGTGAACAGATTAAACGAGTGTTCAAATGTTATCAGTGCCGGCAGGTTACTGTGAATAACACCGAAAATGTTGATATTGAAGAGGAATTAATGACGAATGAAAAAGCGGTAGTTACCGACATTATGAATGGTAAATATTGTATATGTGTGAAGTAACTTTTTTTAGTTTTATATGACTACATCATGTATATAAGTTATAAATACGAATTTACATAATTACGTTATATAATACCGACACTTTTCATTCCAGAGAAAAATGAAAAACACTATCCACTGTTGGTTTATGATTTATATAAGTTTTTCAATCACAAAGTCGCAGTACGTGGTTTAAATTTTATTGTAAAAAAGCAGGAGTGCTTTGGTTTACTTGGTGTCAACGGTGCAGGAAAAACATCTACTTTCCAAATGATTGCTGCAAATTTAACTATTACTGGAGGCACAATTAAAATTGATGGTATTGATATCATGGAAAATGAGTCTGAATATCGATACCGTTTTGGTTATTGTCCACAAACCGACTGTCTAAATGAATTTATGACTGCATATCAGACATTATTCTATATGGCAAAGTTGCGGGGTATTTCAGATTCCGCCAAAGCAAAGTATGAAGTTTTATATTGGCTAGAGCAATTAGATCTTCAAAAATATAAGGACGTTAAAGTTTGTCGTTATTCTGGTGGAACAAAGCGTAAATTAAATGCAGCTATTTCAATGGTAAATGAAAATAATAAGTTCATTTTAAAGCTATTTTATGGATTGTTATTACAATACATTTTAGATCGGCAGCCCTTCGCTTGTTTTGTTAGATGAACCAACAACAGGTGTGGATCCAGAGTCTCGTAGATTTTTGTGGAAATGTATAAAATATTATCAAAGTCGTGGCAATACTGTTGTACTTACATCACACAGGTATATAAAGCATAAAAACTATTTTATATTTATATAAACTTCCATGTCCAAGTATTTTTTATTAGAGTGTATATAAAGTTTTTTCTGACTTATAAAATAGAAGAATATTTAAAGAATATTCATACTAAATTTCAAAATAGCTTGATTAGAATTTGAGATGAGGCACAGCAAAAGTAGTTTCAAGAAAACGCGATTAAACTTTAAAGTTAAGAAAACCGGAGGACTTGCCACGACAGTATAACGGCTATAACTTGGCTGGACTTTGTGTTACTGTAAATTAATAATAACTAAATGTTCTTTTTTTATTAAGCTCATTAATGATTTAATGTTATAGAAGCGTGGCATTTGAAAACTACATATATTCGCAATATTTTTCTCTGCCTGTTTGATACTAAAGTAAAAGAAGTTCGTCAAAAAATTTTCAGTCCCAATATACACAATCAAGGGTGTTGTGGAATCTGAGAGTTGTCGGCATCGGAATTGAAACCAATAAAAAAAGGCAGTAGGTGCATGAATTCAGATATTATTGGTTTGATATTCGAAACATAATTTGTATCGGTTTTGCTGTCAGAAACAAAGCAAGAAGATAGTCGCACACAGATTAGAAATGTGAGTTAAGAAAACAATTTATTTTATTGTTACGTAATAATTTATCTTTATTTCTATAGGAGAAAACATAAGAATAAAACACGAAATGTCTTAATTATTAAGTTTGCGGATATTTAAGGCGTGGCCCGGGAAGGAAATAATTGATTAAAGCGAAATTTCTATTGTTTATAGTTATATATTTAAACATCATCCGAATATTTTTTAGATACGAATTCTTTGATATTCTGCCTTAGGAAAGCAATTGCGCGATCTCGCAATTGTCAATTCTCACGACAGCCGGTTCTACGTTACCGAAATTGACTCGGATTTCATCCGACTAAGGGCTGTTCTTTCGGCGATCTAACCCCGTTTGGTATTAATCTGTGTGTGTCGTCACTGGAGCAACGCCTTGCAGCAGGGTTGCTCCGTATCCTCCTGACTCGTGCTGGCATTGAGTCCAACCCGGGCCCGGAGGAATTCTTCTGCTGCGTTTGCGMGAAAAGGCTCCATCCAAACTCCACGTCGGTCAGGTGCAACACATGCAATGGATGGAGCCATCTTAAGACCTGCTYAGGCCTTAAGACCCATAGGGAGTGGACCAMACGTTACGTGGCCCTTTGTTGCCTACGCAATACTGTGACGCTAGCCTCTACGACTGTGCAACCAGCACATATTTCGCGCGCTGCGCCGCCACCCACCTCAAGTGGCCAACGGAGGACCTCTACGGTCCCCCGGAGCTCAACTAGGCAAAATAGCTCCCAATCTGACTTGTTTGGTGCTAGGCGACTTTAACACGCACCACGATCTTTGGCATTCCTGTCTGTCAAATGACCGTAGGGGGATGGAGCTGGCGGAACAGATTGACGATTCGACATTCTGCACAATGAATGACGAAGCCCCCGCCAGAGTTATGGGCACTTGTAGTAGCTCGCCCGATACTACAATCGCTAGCGGTGGTCTGATAAATAGCATAACCTGGCGACCTATGCTAACTCTCGCATCAGACCATCTACCCCTAATTATCTCGATCGAGAAACCTGCCGATTTCGTTTCTGTGGACAACCGCACCTTCGTTAACTTCAACAAAGMTAACTGGGTCGGCTTCACAGAATTTACTGAGAGCACCTTCAACGCTCTACCCATTCCTACGGACGTWTRCRTTGGCGAACGTCAATTCCGCAAGGTGATCGCAGCAGCTACCGCTCGCTTCATACCAGCTGGACGAATAGCGGAAATCCGCCCTAACTTCCCASCCGAAGCAGCCGTTTTAGCTAACGAGCGCGACACCTTACGCCATGCCGATCCCGGAGATCCCCGAGTAAGGGATCTCAATTTGGAGATTCGGCGTATGGTAAACCAGCATAAGCGGACGAAATGGATAGAGCACCGAAGTCCTGCAACCTCTCCACCGGTGTGTGTAAGCTTTGGGCTACTGTCAAAGCTTTGTCCAACCCGAAGAGTTGAAGTTTAAGTCCTCTCCCTAGTAGTGAAGACACTTGAAGCCTTGTTACTCCCGACCTTCACTCACCACCTGAGCCTAGCAAGCCACCAGCATGGATTCCGTAAAATGCACAGTACCACCACAGCACTTAGCGTCATAAACGCTCAGATAGTTCGTGGCCTCAACCAGAAACCACCCTGTGAGAGAACGAACATTGAGAAAACCACACTTCCTCCAGGGCTCAAGAGGWGGACCATGAACTATCTGAACGGTCGCCAATCATCCGTACTATTTCGAGGCGCAACATCTAAACTGAGAAGAATTAAACGGGGGGTTCCGCAGGGTGGTGTCCTCTCCCCACTACTGTTTAACTTGTACATCTCGAAACTCCCGCAACCACCAGAGGAAACTCCATAACCTCGTACGCTGATGATTGATGATTGTACGATATTGACGTCGGGCAATGAAATCGATGGCATGTGTTCGAAGGTAAACAACTACCTCTCCGACCTTGCTCGTTTCCTCACTCAACGGAACCTCCAACTTTCCCCTACCAAATCCACAGCGACCATATTCACGAACTGGGCGAAGGAGTACAGACTGGAACTTAATATTGCAATCGACGGCGTCAAAATTCCGACTGTCAATAACCCTAAAATTTTAGGTGTTACCTTCGACAGTCTATGCCTCTTCGACAGTATATGTCTCCCATCGAGCACCTACATAGCGAGACGCTTATGCTCCCAGTCAAGGAGCATAATGAACTCCTCTCCAAGCAGTTCCTGCTAGGATGTTTTCGCAGAAATCACCCTTGCAGTCATTTGTTTGGAGCGGAACCGCCTATTAGGAGCATCAGGAGGTCATTCCTTGATCACGTCGACGACATCGAACAGTACGCCGACAGGACCTCGGACGCTACAGACTTCCGACAGGCACTGACCGCCATTCACAGTGGAGCCATCAACATCTTCACCAACTCCCTCCCCGTGAATGGCGTACTTGGAGTCAAATCACCACCCATAGCAGACGAAGAGCTCGAGCTACCGCGAGAAACGCGAGTGACCCTTGCGCAACTTCGTTCTGGATATTGAAGCAGGTTAAACTCCTACCTATCCAGAATAGACCCAGACATACCCAACGTATGTCCTGCATGCAACGAGTCTCCGCATGACACTGACCACCTCTTTGCATGCCCAACCAACCCATCTAACACCCTTTTCCCTCTGGTCCGACCCCGTCGAAGCAGCACGTTTCCTGGGCCTCCCGTTAGATGACATCGATAACAACACAGATAGCTATCACCATCCCAACGGGGACTGATAACCGTTAAAACAACAACAACAGCAGCATTTGTCAGACGGCGAGTAGAACGCATGCCGAAATTTTTATCGGAAACCAAAAATTCAAAGAGATTCATATTTGTAACTTATTTTCAAGTTAAACTAGAAAAATTTCAAAAAAAAGGTAAAATTCTAAAAAAAATTAAAATAAAAAAAGTGCTTTTTGACCAAAAAACTTTACTTTATGTTGTTTAAACGTATGTTAAAACTTAAATTTCTTAGTTTTTTTAGTTTAAATAGAAGAATAGATAATAAACTTTGCCCCAATTCCATAGGTTTAGTGTTTTATCTATCCTGCCAACTAAGAAAATTCGTAAAAATTAAAAATTGAGAAATCGAACTACTGCCACACCAACAAAATGTCATTAAATGAACCACCCAGTATAAATGTTATAAAAACTCTTACCGATAGTGTGAAAGTGAATAAAATCGGAAGATAACTCCGCTCACTCCCCATATAGCGGAACTATTCTCACTACTCAATATCAAAATACGCCAGAGGCCTTAATAGCGCAATTCTTTAAGCAGTCGCCAGTCACTATTTGAGACATTTTGAAGTAAAGTCTCAATTTCTGACTAGTTACTATTCACAACATAGTCTTTAGTCAAAAAATATTGTCTTAAAAATGTCAGCTGGTCACAAAACTAAAAAGACAAGTCAATTATAGTGATATCATAGGTACTAATCGATTGTCGTTTTTTTTTTTTTGTTAATTTTGTAAGCAACTCAAACACCAAAAAGTTAAAAGTAAATCAATTTCTCTAATTTCAATTCTCAATTTTAGAGAATTGTTACTCTATCGCAGTACAGGAATCCGGTATAAATATTACCACCGAGACGGACCTTATGTGAGCCGGTTTGTAAATTGGACGATGGGGGTGGCACCACCCACTTTATGGTGAAATCCTTAAAGTATGATACCAAATATGTGGAGACCAGTACCTAAAGTTGACTTTTGACCGAAAATCGGACAATGCATAAGATATTCAATTGAAATTCAGAGAGAATATTTTCCTGACAATTATATCAATGTATATCAAAAATGTGTTGAAGCGGGTAAATATTTGAGTTATCTGAATGAAGATTACAGAATTTTTTAATAAGTGTATCTATGTGCCTAAAATAGATAAATTTGGGCAAAAACCGGTTCGATACCACTACAACTCCCATATACATACAGGTATAGTGATTTTCGTTAAACAAACCTTACGCTGAATATGTCGGTCAATGTATGAGTTTTATACGAGGTGTGTTCAAAAAGTATCGCGAATTTTGAATTTTCGCGGGTTACGTATACTCGAATTTTTTGTGACGTTATGTTGGTACTCATGTCTCTCACAATTGGCTTTTGCACCACGATAACGCCCCTGCTCACACAGCGTTGTTGTGCGCGACTTTTTGGCCAAAAACAAGACACTAATGATGCCGCAGCCACTGTATTCCCCAGATCTGGCCCCCTGTGACTTTTTCTTGTTCCCTAAACTGAAGAGGCCCATGAAAGGATGACGTTACGCTTCTCTTGACGAGATAAAGACGGCATCGAAGGAGGAGCTGAAGAAGATAAAAACAAAAATTATTTTTTGAAGTGCTTCGAAGATTGGAAAAACCGTTGGCACAAGTGTATAATATCTCATGGGGATTACTTTGAAGGGTACAAAATAGATATTCATGAATAAATAAATAATTTTTGAAAAAACACAAAATTCGCGATAATTTGAATTTTGAACACACCTCGTATAGTATCTGTATACAAAAAATTGATGATAGATTCCGATTCTCTAGTTGACGTTTTACATCTTAACATATTTCCCTGGCTTTGTTTGAAGTTGCAAGAGTATAAAATGTTTGGTAGCACCCGAACTTGGTCCGTCCTTACTTGTTTCTTTTGTTATATTCAACATAGCAACAAAAGTTGTGCTGAGTATTAATTGTTATTTACTTTTCTAAATTCAAAATTTCACAAAATTTTCTTGATTTTTAGAGATTGAAGTTTTTAATGGAAATATTTTATATTTGATTTTCCAGCATGGATGAATGCGAACAGCTGTGCAATAGACTGGCGATAATGGCTGGAGGAAACTTTAAATGTTCAGGATATGTGCCAGACTTAAAAAAACGATTCGGTGGTGGATTCACAATGAAAGTAAAATTAAAATCTGAGGAAACTCATGTAGTTGAAGATATAACAGCCGAGTTGTGTAATATATTTCCTGATAGTCAGTTACGAGAGAATCACGCTGGGATTGTTACCTATTTTATAAATAACGTTGATGATCTTAAATGGTCCGATATTTTTAAAAAAACGGAAGCCTTCGCAAGTAGGAAGACAGACCTTGTGGTAGATTATTCCTTGAACGAGACAACACTTGAAGACATATTCCTAAAATTTGAAAGCATTAGAAGAAGGTGTATACCTCAACTAAGCGTATCATATGAGATTACACCTTAAAGTTTTTAAACTATCCCCTAAAAGTAAATCAAAATTTAAGGGGTCAGTTGGGTAATCATTTTTAAATTTTTTTAGGTTTGAACACTTTACCATTGGAAGGTATTGTTYTATTGTAAGCTAAGCAAGGGTTCATTCAGTAGTCGTTTTTCATAGAGTGAAATTGTCAAGATCGCGAAAAAAGGCGTTTACGCAAAAAGTGTTTAAAAAAATTAAAACAGCTGTTTTATTGTAAAACCAAGGGTACAACATAAATAAAGGTAAGGTAATTATTAAAAAAAAAAAAAGTCATTGGAAAAGTGTTTAGTTTGTTTACAATAATTTTGTAAAAGTGCAGTTGCCTATAGGGAACATCCTGTAACTAACGAACCAAGACACTAGAGACTTTGAAATTTTTATCACTTCGTACTTGAGTTAAGACTAACATATATCTGTCCTAAAAAAATGTTTTAGCTCCCCCCATTTTAATTCGGGCATGAGAGGGTTAAAATGTCCACAAAACGCCTGGCTATCATCTCTATATTTTTTAGAATTTATTGACAATGTTATGACAATTTATGTAAATTAACATGGGGGGAAAACTAAAATAAAAAAACGTAAATTCCTTTTTTATTTATAAAAATTTTTTCATGATTCTAGTAGGGACGATAACCATTTACGTACTTTTTAAGAATAAATTGAGTTTTTATGTTTCAGATGATCCAAACATGAGAAATCGTGTTCGCCAGTGAAAAAATGCATCTCATTCACCTAGCTATTTCTCCGACAGATGTCATCGAAAAAATTCCGTAAAAATTTTTTTATACACTCCACGATATACGTCATGATATGTGAAAAAAGTTCTATTGTCGAATAAAAATTTCTATGAAAAAAAATTCAAAAGAACAGGTCAGATTACCCTACTGACCCCTTAATGGCGTGCATACATACATTTTCTGATTTAATTACCACTATTAGGCATATATATAGTATCGAAGAATTTGTTATCATAATCAAATTCGTTTTAACCAAGAAACAAATATGCACATATACCGATTTGCTTCTTGGTCTACTCTGCACTTTTTCATTATTGGGGTGTCTAGATGCATTAGTGATTTCAAACATACATACAAGATCAAATATTTTTGATTTAATCATATTCTCATTCATATATTTAACATATCTTTCGCATTGATGATTTCATATTTTGTATCATGGACAAAGATGTTAAGATTAAGTGTGGTATATATGTACTCTCATAAATTAAGATATGTATATATTTATTGGCATATTTAAAGATTTCGTGAAAATAATAAAAGGTAACTCTTATACAATTTTGCATATGTATTTGCTCTTGCCGTGTCATACGGTTTTTGTGGGGAATCAATTTCTTGAGAATACTGAGCTTTTAACGGCCTATTTCGTAACTATAATATTGCGAATTCTAAAATATAAATAAACTCAAAATGTTGTCTTGATCGCCTCCAGCATTACTGGTTGGTTAACCTTTGATTTATCATTACCTGCCGAGAAAATAATGTAGCCAATTTTGTTTGCTGACGAGGCCATTAACCAATCAGGCCTCATTTACGAGGATGATTTTTCGATAATTAGATTCGTTGGCTTCCATCATCGGCAAAACTACAGCGCTTCAAATGGATTGACTACTTCAGTTCTTCCATCAACATCTTATACGATTGCAGAGCTAAATGTAATCGCAAAATTTGCCCTATTGTCAACCAAAGAGGCCTAACTCTGCAGAACGACATTGGACATACTGATTCGGATTCAACACTCGCCTGAGTCATGGGTATTATTATACTTTTCGAATTTTTCACTTATGCGTTGAATAACGCGTCCAGAAAGAATATTATGACAACCATGTTCTGCGTGAATAGATCTTACAGTAGCCACCGGAGAACCCTAAATTGCGTAATAATCTTGAACAATTTCCAAGCGATGTACCAAAGTTAAATATGATATGATAAAATAACAAACCTTGTTCAACTCACTGGCAAAAGTTGACACAAATTACTACACAAGCATGGCCGGCACGAGCTATCAAAATCACGTCGTTCCTAGACATTGTACATTTAATCGGAAACTATCAATTCCTGAATGCGACGTGTAAGCCGAGAATGTCACCAGGGAGCCGAAATTTTCTAGCATCAACGGGAGTAGAATACCTAATCAAGGTCCTGAACCTGTTGTTGACCACTCTTCATATACATGATGTGTAGAAAGTCGGAGGAGGGTTCCCCTACTGAAACCTAAACAATCTACGAGCCTAGGGGAGTCTAATCGTCCGATAACTCTCCTTTCATCAGTAGTGAAGACACCTGAGGCCCTGTAACTGTCACAACCACCAAAAGGGAATTCCATCACCTCATCGACAGATGTTGTCAAGCAATAGAATTAACCCTTCTGTACAAATTGGGTCAAAATGACCCAAATTTAAGAAACAAACGCGTGTTACCATGCCTTAGGATGGCTAATTGCTTATAAAACCATTTTGATATCCTCAGTATGAGCCTCATGATGAGTTGTACGTACACATTTTTTTTCTAGTATGAGCCAGTTTCCTTTACATAATTTTTTAAAAACTTATTGTACGCGTATACAATTTGCGGGCCATTTTGACCACCAAGAAAATTTATGCTCAAATGTGACTAAACAGAAAAAGTGTGGTAGTGCTCATTTGTGAATTTTGCGGTGCCTAGTGATAACGGTATTGAACTTTATTTTCTGATTTTTTTTTTGATGCTATGTATGTACATATGTATGCAGTTGGTGAATTACATACATACAGCAAACATACGTCCAAGCTTATGAAAATGTCAGTTGTGTGATTTATTTCAACTGTGAAGACGCTAGAGTAGACAATTTTTTTGCTCAGTGATATGCGAATGTAAAAATCTGCGCAATTAAAATGCAGCGAAGAAACCAGGTAATAATTTAACTTTTTTATAATATTGCGATTCTTTTATTATATGTAGGTATGTATTCATATTTGTATAGATTCTATCACGTTAAAGAATTGAAGAAATTGTCAATGATGATGACGAGTCACTTGATGAAGCCTTTGATGAAGATCAAGATCAATGTGATGAATCTGAAATAAATGAGTCTGATATATCTACAGATTCTTTGGATAGCATTGAAAGTCTTAGCAGAGAAACACAAGGAAATAATGAATGTTTTCCTGCAAAAGATGGTACGATTGTTTGGTATAAAGATCCTCAACAAATGCAATGCAGCAGAATGCGACAAGAATGCATTATTTCAAATAAACCAGGCCCTTCACAACACGCACGTTCCTTGGTTGCTAGCATAAAAGGTGCTTTCGATTTATTAATTTCACTACAACTAAAACAAATTATTGTTGAAATGACCAACTCAAGGGCGTGCAGTTATATGAAAGTAAGTGGGAGATCATTGATATAATGGAACTGGAAGCATACTTTCGGCTGCAGATCATGGCTGGTGTTTCCAAGTCTAACGGGGAAAGCTTGAGATGTTTATGGGATGAAACAAATGGAAGAGCCATATTCCGCGCTGTTATGCATACACAGTTAGAAAGAACAAGAAGTTTCTTCCCCTCCAAGCTATTGACGTCAGGAAAAAACTAGAGTATTATTCGGAATTCTTTTTCACACAAAATGTGACTGTTGTGACCTACATGCCAAAGAAATACAAATTCGTTGTTGTTATGAGTACTCTTCATCATTCGGCAGAGACTAGGGATGATCAGAAAAAGAAACCAGAAGTACATCACTATAATGCGACTAAGGCAGGTGTTGATGCGCTGGACCAATTAGTAGTAACGTACACATGTAAACACCAAACGCAACGATGGCCAGTTGCACTCTTTTCCAATATGGTCGATGTTTCGGGATATAACGCATATGTTATATGGACCGAACTTAATTCGGAATGGAAGAGAACTAAAAACTTTAAGCGGTGAGTATTTTTAGTAGACTTGGCCACATCTTTGGTAACCCCGCACATTGAACGCCGAAAGCGAATGCCCTATGGTCCTTCTGCAAAAATAGTTGTAGAAAACATCCAGGAAGCAGTCGCAGCAGACACTCCCACTTTATCCACGGTCGTGCAGCCTCAAGATTCTCCTTTATGCTTTTTGGTTAAGAGACAAAGGTGTTTTTATTGTCCACATACTAAAAACTCCAACAAGCATACAGTTCGTTGCGATAAATGCCTGAAATTTATATGCAAACAACATAGTGTAAAGGCAGTTATGTGTATAAATTGTCAGAATTGAAGTATTTTTTTACTGACTCCTATTGAAAACGATTTTGAATCTGTTAATTTTATGTTTGAATAATAAAAGAAATTAGTTTGACATTATAATTTTACCATACTGACGTTTTTTTGCTATTGGGTCATATTGACCCACAAATTGTTTATGAGGGGTGCAATCTCAATTTTTGCAGAAGGGTTAATGGCATGTGTTCATTATAATAGTCACGACAGCCGGTTCTACTCACTGGAATTTATTTTATCCAGCACTTTCGGTGAGTTCGGTGGCGCGCGTTTGCTCCAAAAGGATAAATCCAAACTCTACCTCGGTCAGGTGTAACACATGCAATAGATGGAGCCATCTTAAGGCTTGCTCAGGCCTTAAGACACATAAGGAGTTGACCACGAGTTACGTGGCCCCATGTTGACAGCGCCAGACTGTGACACTAGCCTCTACGGTTGTGCAACCTGCACACAGTTCGCGCAAAGCGCCGTCACTCTACCCGAGTAACCAACAAAAGAGCTCCGCGGTCCATAGAAGCTCAAATATTCGACAAGACTCCCATTCTGATCAACCTATGGACAACTGCTCCTTCGTTAACTTTAACACACAACAAACTTCTCTGATTTGTGAAGCTGCATCATTAAAAGTTGATGAAAAGATTTCATTACTTTCTGTAGAAATATAGTATATGGTTCCGAATTATTTTCTAAAATTTCATCATTCACGCGATAATGAATGAAAACGTTGTATAAGGCTGCCGCAACATTAACGATTTGAGATGCCTTCCATGGCTCTTAGTGAATCTCACGAGCACCCAGAAGACATCTAAATCGATTTAAAAAAAAACCTATTATTCTTTCAACGATATTTCTCGCTTTTGCATGTATTTTGTTATATTACACTTCTGGGCTTCCTGAGGGAGAGGTACGAAATGGTGTCATTAACCATGGTTCTAAGGTATAACCATCATCAACTGTACAAATATAAAACAATTTTGATGTTTGAAAATTTGTAAGGTGTTTTGGGAGTTTTTGTAACATATATGCTTGTATGTATAATACCCAAAAGCCATGTGTTTCGTTCACCATCAAGGTATTTTTGAAAACAACGAGCATTGCTGACATTCCATTGGGAGTCGTGATTGCTGCCAGGAAACTGAGCATCCACTTAACGTGATTTCATATCATTGTCACATATCTGCAAAAGATTGATTAAGATGTTTGAAATGTGAATTTGTCACCAAAATTACAATCATGGCATTGATACTAATCCTTTGCGGTTATAATAGAGAAACTTATCTTTAGTTGGAGCAACGATTTTAATATGTAATCTGGATTTCTGATAAAAAAAATCCTTTTTCGCTTCACTTTTTTCAACGTTACTTATCCACTGAGAGCACAAATGGGACTGAAGCAATCCCAATACTTCTTTTAAGATGCAACAAAATTTTTACTGAGCTATTGGAATATCGAAGTCTTACCCACTCCATGCTAATAGCCTCCTTCAGCTAGAAACCATAAAACCGAAGACAATCGATGAAGTAAAGATATAGATGACGATCTTGAAGAACTTGCATTCCTCTAGAACATCGAGGACATATGTAAAGGCCGCCTTATTTAAGCGATAATTTTTAATAAACATATTTCGGAAAAATAATTTTAATAAAATTTAACAATGAATTTTTGTAAATTCTTGAACTGTACATTGTTTCGTCCACGTCGAAAGGGTTGCTCTTGTCCCTCAGTGATTTTCGGTGAATTGTTAGATCATGCCGACTTCTCTCACGTTCTTCCTCAAGCAACATAAATAAACGTTAGCGAATCCATATTTTATTCGTAAAATCGACTTGAAACGATTTCAGTTTTATCAATCAAAATTTAAATTTTTTCTTCTGCACAGCTGATTTCGAAATTTCAAAAGTCAAAATTAAGTCTGCCAACAAAAGTTTCGAATTCACATGGATTCAATGATAGCGAATTCTGCGTATTCGTAGCGGACATTCGTATTCGTAGCTTCGCTACGATGGATTGTGTGATAGGGCTGAACATTTATGAGTTCACCGCCCTGTCGTATTCCGCTTTTATTTTATCACTCATATTTTGCGTGCGCTGTTAATTATGCTCCGGCCATCGGTGACTAGATCACCTTTGGAGGTTCTACAAGAGTATGCTCCGGTCTTGAAAGCTTCTGTAAGCCGCCGCATTTTTTCGTAGAATTTTCGAGCATTACCCTTATCTGCCAGCTTATCAAGCTCTTCAAACTCACGCATATCGGCCTCTTTCTTTTTCTGTCTGCAAATGCGTCTCGCTTCCCTCTTCA
>NW_017537060.1:105894-124061 GCF_001853355.1 Bactrocera latifrons
TACTTGGTCAAGGACCGGAAGTCGTGAGCTGCTTGAGTCATATGTAAAAGAATCGTTTCTGGCCATTCCCAAGTGAATGGCGAGCCGAAAACTTTCCTCACTTGCGTGAACTTCTACACATGACTTCATCCTCCTGGTCTTATAAACACTATATTAAAATATCAAGTGATTTCGATGGATAGTTTTTTTTTATCAGCGGCACGCCGAAAAAGTAGTTTTGATATTTTAGATTCCTGTGTTAATTGCTAAAACGGCTGTAAAAGCTAAAATAATTTGAATATCCTTCCAAAAATTTTATTAAAATAAAAAAAATCGATTTTTTTGAAAATTCTAGACCACTGGGACACCTTATATGCGTATACATATATTTTATATTGTGTGTTTATGTAACGTTCATAAGATTTCGACATATGTACATAGTTGTATATGTTAGTACTTTATAAGGGTAGGTATCAAGATGCTTACGAAAACAAAACCAATATTCATGCACTATGTAATTTTATTTTATTTAGAAGTTATATACACTTAAAAAATCCATAAATTTCGTTTGGGTTTCTGTTTTTGTATTTTGAATGTTTTTCTCTGTTGCTTGATCAACACTGCCGCGTATTCAAAGTACTGATGGACGGTCGCTGATCTTATTTCTGTTTCCGCCATCTGTGCGTCGTCTTCACTGTCATTTCCAGCACCACCGGTAATAGGAAAAACTACTCTCTCTCTTCCAGATGATTTCGTTTCTCGCTAATAGAGGTTTTGGGAGCTAGATATATCCTTATTAAGAAATTTAGTTACAAAATAAATTCTAATTCTGACGAAAACAGCAATTACTGTGGGCCACAGTCTTTAYAACACAAAAAGGGCTTAATATATTTTAAGTTAATCAGTAGAATTTCTGTTACACCTATTTCTGTCAAATTCCTCAACTAATTTTATTTATAAGTAGCTAACGTAGCGACGCCACATCACATTCTTACCACTTCACCACATTGAAACACACCACTCACCACATAACCAAAAGCGCGCATTCACCTCATCACGCGAGAGAACACTACATATTAACACACGCACATGCGATGACACCATCCAGCATACCAATTAGAACAAAAGGGAACGAGAAAGGATCTCGCGCACCTTTTGTCGATACGACGTCGATCGATATACTTACATCTCCGCTTTTCGCACCATCCCGGTTCCTTTTCGCTATTACCCGCCTGTATATATAACATATATTCAACTTTTGAACCTAATGTTTTAAACACATTTGTAATAACAATTTTTAAGTGCATTTCGCAAGAAATAAAAGTTTGTAACGATCTTTGGAAATTCGTGAATTTTTCCTTTTAAAGGAAATCGTGAGTGACCTATAAGGTGAGTTTTTGTACGTGGTCCTTCGAGCCATAAAGAAAGGCACTGTGGCTAAATAAAGTAAAAAAAATTATTAATATTTCGAGAGAAATAAATATATTTTATTTATTTATTTATTTAAAAGAGAAATAATTATAAATAATCGTTCCACTTATAGATATAAAGCACTGGCTGCCAGGGCCTTCAGCTAAAAAATATATTTTTTTAACGTGAGAGAAAGTGCGGTAATAAAACCCGAAAGTTAATAACATGTGACAAAAAGGTAACAACAAAAATATATGTATGTGCCAAAAACCGGTTTAGGATAACAGCAAGTGGAGTGACCAAAAATCAAATATAGTATATATATATATATAAGTATATAATATATACTGTGCTACAAGAAGTACATATATGAAAAAAGATAAAAATATTAAACAAATAAATAAAAGTGCACTGCAAAAAGCATAAAAATACGTATATATAATTAAAAAATAAAGAATTCACAAACATAAATTTCTGGTTCTAGACCACCAAATACAAAACAAAACAAATATAATGAAAATAGATTATTTCTTAGTTTTGTGAAAAAATAAATAAATAAAATAAAGAAACAAAATTTCCAGTACTCGCACTCGTTCAGGAAAAAAAGAAGAATACAGTGCTGCGAGAAAAGAAATAATAAATATAAATATTAAACAAAGTGTAAATCATAAATGGGGCGCGATATAATTAGAAAAACATAACAACTAATGCATACCTACATACGTACATACTCTACAAAGGTGGAAACGGAAGAAAGAGGACACTAAACAAAGGAGGAAAATATGAAAGGAATATCAACCCTTCGTTGCATGATTTAATTTCCGTGAGAATAAAAATTTATTTGAATCATATTTTTAATGTGGAGATATAAGATGACAAATTTGAAATTTTATGATTGCCGTGTTTCTAGCAACAGAGTGACGTAACATTGTCATTACCTCCACTTAATTTACAAGGAGGTTACTGAACGGATATGCTCTTTATTTTATTGAATAAAATTGGACAGAAGTAAGCTCATTACTTTTACAATATATTTCAGTTTATTCTCCATGCAATTTTTTGAAACAATTTGTTGATTTACTGTAACATAAATTAATTTCACGTTTTCTCCCCTAACATTTGTACATACATATATCTGCCACAACTTGGCAATTTGCAAGTGACTCGAGTGTCCACCCATGTTGGCCAGTGATCCATGAGGTTCAACCGTACTTCATTTTCAGTGATAGGGCCACTTCTCTGGTACTTTCTATAGAAATAAAGTACAAGGATTATACTTATATGTAGCAAATACCACTTCTTAGTGCGTATTTTGATTTTGTGCTTTCTTCATCGCAGTTTATCGTCTAGAAGTTTTGAATAGGGAATTCGGATACGACGAACTGTTCCCAGTGAGTAAATTCCACGTTTACATAGATACCCAAATATGTATAGTAATTATCAAAAAACAACTTTTTAATTCTTTTATGGGGGAATATCCCTTAGTAATCTTATAACTATGTTGGGATTTGATCCCAAATGAATTTCCTCAGGAAGTCTATTGATGCTGTTGTCTTCTGGGGCAGTATATATTTCGAAGTTGTAATTGTATCCAGATATACCTGCCAAAACATACAACGTTTATTTTTTTTTCGAATTTATTCACTAACGTAATGTCTTGTATTCATTTCATGCCTACTGTTGGTGTCCAATATCTTCGAATATTAGGGATTTGAACAATAGATATCATAATACATATCTGCAAAAACTTTTTCAGATCTTGTTTGTCTGTATCATTAATTTTGCCTCCTGGTTATATTCGTTTTGATGTTTAGCTAATTCAAGATTTGCTTCATTTCCATCATCTAAATACTCATCTTCGCTTTTATCTTCTTCTTCTTCTTAATTGGCGTAGACCCCGCTTAAGCGATTATAGCCGAGTTAAAAACAGCGTGCCAGTCGTTTCTTCTCTTCGCTACGTGGCGCCAATTGGATATTCCAAGCGTAGCCAGGTCCTTCTCCACCTGGTCCTGCCAACGGAGTGGAGGTCTTCCTCTGCTTCCYCMGGCGGGTACAGCGTCGAATACTTTCAGAGCTGGAGTTTTTTCGTCCATTCGGACAACATGACCTAGGCAGCGTAGCCGCTGTCTTTTAATTCGCTGAACTATGTCAATGTCGTCATATATCTCATACAGTTCATCGTTCCATCGAAGGTGATATTCGCCGTGRCCAACGCGCAAAGGACCATAAATCTCTCGCAAAACTTTTCTCTCGAAAACTCGCACTGTTGACTCATTCATTGTTGACATCGTCCAAACTTCTGCATCATATAGCAGGACGGAAATTATGAGTGATTTATAGAGTTTGGTTTTTGTTTGTCGAGAGAGGACTTTGCTTCTCCATTGCCATGGTCGTCATCAAAAGGGGGTCTCTCAGCCGAGGCTGGTTGTTCCTTTTCATTGGGGGTGTTTTTTTACGTGGAGGGTCCCAAACCGTGCGTACAACCCTGTGTAGGAGATATTTCGCCTTTTCACTTTAGCTCGCTTTCAAACGAATGTTCTTAGACTATCGAAGGGATACTTGGTCAAGGACCGGAAGTCGTGAGCTGCTTGAGTCACTTGTAAAAGAATTGTTTCTGGCCACTCTCAAGTGAATGGCGATCAGAGAACTTTCCGCACTTGCGTGAACTTCTACACATTTGCTTTTATCCCATATTTATATTATTCGTGCGCTATCATTATAAGTAAGCGCCCTACAAGTAAAAATTTAGGCTTAAATGCATGCTATTACACATGTGCAATGATATATTACAACTCTTGCAAAAATAATTCGTGAGAAGACTGAATTTGTTATTTGGGGAAAAAACTCTCCAGAATAATTGGAAATACTCACATTTTATTATAAATTCTCAATAATTCACATAAATAATGAAAATTTAGCATTGCATTTTCAATATATCAAAAAGAGTGATAGGGTAAAGACTAAGTAAGTCGTTTCCATTTTTTTTTAACATATGTAGATATGTATGATTTCATACGGTTTTATCAAATTTAAAACCTATATAATCCGTTTGATCGATTTCTAAACGGGACAAAAAACAGTTTGACAAATATATCATCCATATATTTATAGTTATTTGTCACGCCATTTGCTACCGAAATAGTATATGTGATCATGGCCGTAGGAAATGGTATATGTGATCGCGGCCACACTTCTTGACCTCATTCACCTACGCCAAAGGACACGTTCGGATAGGTCTCCACACAAATATTTTTTTAACGAGTTCCTTCACCCTTGTCGGTGATTTCGCCGAGTTCTATCACTTACATTCATTTCCCTGCGCCATACGACACGTTCGGACTCGTCTCCACATAAATATTTTTTCATCGAGTTCCTTCACTCTGTATCTAAATTTAAATTTAAACAGAAATGTCCTGTGTTTGGCATATATCCGTACAATCTCTCTGAGTCCCAGTTACCTACTTACCAGAATGTTCTTTTGTGTTATCAGTTTGAAAGATTTTGTATAGGGCGACTCCGAGGTGACAACTATGAAAACATTACAAAGAAAAATTAACGTAAAGAAAAGCTTTCAAAACGTCATTGAACATCAACACTTACCAGAAAAGTATCAACTAGAACACGTGACCATTCAGATCAGCCAGACTCTCATACAGACGACAACAATGTAGGTGTGTCGCACATGGATTCTTCCAAAATCGATGCTGATGATGAATTTTCTCTTCCATCCTCTAAAACCAAACAAAACACACTAGTATTAGAACACACTGCTTTAGCTGCCCAAGGATTTGGAGTAAGTGATAGAGCAGCGGCCTTGATTGTTTCATCTGCTTTTCTGGATGCCAAAAAAGCTGGTTTGATAACAGAGGATCAGGCTAGCTTTGTCACTGACAAATGCAAGATTAGTCGGGATTAGTGTTGGAGTTAAGCTCCAAAACACCGAAAGTATTGACTCTGTATATGGACTGTATTTTGACGGCCGCAAAGATAATATACTTACACAAGTCAGCGAAGGTGAAAAGTTTTACCGCGACTCTGTCAAAGAGGAACATATTTCTCTTATAACGGAACGTGGTTGTCATTACTTTGGCCCCGTCACTTCTCCTTCCGGGTCAGCTGAGGATGAGCCGCAAGCTATATGGCAACATTTATAAGACAATTCAGTTTATGTGGAACATCTAGAAGTTGTCGGTGCTGATGGCACCAACACGAACACAGGTTGGAAAGGTGGAATCATTCGGAAACTAGAAGATAGAATATGTTGGCCATTACAGTGGGTTGTTTGTCTACATTTCAACGAACTTCCATTTCGTGCTCTTTTCGAACACATAGATGGTGTCTCAAAGAGTCCAAATACATTCTCTGGCGACATATTTAAACTGCTCCCTGATTGTGAGAAGTTGCCTGTTGTCAAATTTTAAAGTTTTGCATCCTGCCAATTAAATTCTGAGGTGATTAATCCGACCCAGCTTAGCACAGACCAAGCTTATCTCTATAAAATATCAGAAGCTGTTATTTCCGGTCAATGKTCCTCAGATTTAGCGTCGATGCATCCAGGTAACATGTGCAAATCTCGCTGGCTCACCTGTGCAAATATATTTCTGAGATTATACATTTCTACTGACAAACCATCAAAGGATATCAAGATTTTGGTCAAGTACATACGTACAGTTTACTCACCTTTGTGGTTCTCAATAAGATTCAACAGTTCAATCAAAGATGGCTCACGCCATCTCTATGCTGCAATTCGAAGGTCGAGATACTTACCTGCTAAACTGCGCAAGGTTGTCGATTCATCCATTCAACAGAATGCTTTCTTTGCTCTTCCAGAAAACATTCCCCTTAGTATGATGACTGACGAGCGGATAGAAGTCAAAAAGTTGGCCCTTGACCTTCTTCTGGCAGCCAGAGAAGCAGAGTCTGACACATTAAATGGAAGGGTTAGATGTAATAAAGTGCCAAAGCTGAATTTCAAAGCTAATAATTATTACGATAWGATTAACTGGGAGACTATTACCTTGACTGTTCCACCAGTTCTTTGTTCAGTTTCTAACGAAGAACTCATAAAAGGGCTGTCGGGAGACACTGCAGAGGTATGGAAATTTAGTGAATTCCCCTCTCACACCGGGGCAGTCGAGAGAACTGTCAAACTGGTTAGAGAGGCATCTTCTAAAGTTATTGGTCCCCAATCTCGTGATCGTTTTATACGCTCTACACTGAAATCTAGGCAACAAGTGCCAAAGTTTAGTACAAAATCTGATTTTATCAATAAATTTGACACAGATTCAGACTAAAACAAGGGTTGGGCTTGGGAGGAACCCGAAGAGCAGCCACCTCCACGCGTTGTGTTCTGGGTGACCAATATAGGTTAGCTGAGAGCAAATGACGTGACAAATAACTTTTTTTCATACATTTTGCCATGAGATGCGTATTTCAGGAGCTAGGTAGACCATTTCACGATTTTAGGCGAATTTCCGAAATTTCAAGGCCGAAGTTGGAGTTGAAGATGCAATTCGATCTCGAAACTAAAAGTTGCATTGGAATCAGCAAGTACTAAGGCAACTTTTCCGCACCGTTAGAAATCCCGAATCGAAAAAAATTCGGCCCACCCTAATACACAAGGAAATACGGATAAATCAGTAATAGAAAGTATATAAAGATAAATATAAAATCGACACTAAATACAATAGTTAACATAGTTAACGGTTAACAACAACGATTTAACGAAATAACAACTCTTATTTACTTAAACGAGTTTCGGTTTTCGGCATTTATCATATATATCTCATCAAATTTTAATTCTAAATGAGCACAGATTCAAAAGAATCTAAATCAGTAAATTTCTCACAATTACACCCAATACCCCTATTACTGACATCATGGAATCAGTTTTGAATATAAAACTAGAAAGTGTTAGTAATCTATGGACACGTCTTCTGGCAGCGTACGATACAGTACTAGATACTGACGACGCTGAACTCCCAGAAAACACAAAAGCTTCGGCGACAGCCAAGTATGATAACTGTCGCGAATAGTACGAATTAATAAAGGGAATAATAACACAACATATAAGTTTTTTAAGGCCAAGTAGAGCAACTACTCCCCCTCCCAGAGTAGTTACAACACCAAAAGAAGACCTATATAAAGGCATATGTCTAAAAGTACCAGTTTGTGATACTGAAGCTTTTAATTTATGTTATGACAAGTGGCCGTCCTTCTAGGACATGTACACTGCGGTTTATATAAACTAGCCTAAACTTTCACAAGCACAAAAGCTATACCATCTCAGGTATAAATCAAAAGAGGAAGCAGGCAGTATCGGAAAACCCAAAAAAATCTTAATTGCATTTGCCAAAAATTCAACAAAAAACTAGCCAGGAATTTCAAAATGTATACTCGACAATGACTAATTTCTTATCAGTGTTAAAAACACAAAATATCTCCAATGAATCGAGGGACCCTATTATAGTAACTATTTGTGCAGCAACACACCCAGATGCTGTGTTACTACGATGGAAACAATCACTAGTGGCAACAGATGAAAAAAGTCCTTACTGTTCAATACGAGATAGCTAAGCGAATGGACAAAAAACTATAAAGCCAAAAAGTCATCAAAATTACTCAAGTAAAAACTTATTTAAACCCCAAGCCAGTAATAACATACAATATTATATAATAGACACGTTAATAAAAGTACATTCACGTTGCTCTAAAGCAGCGAAAATTCCAGCGCTTCATTCAGAAAATGAAAGCAAAATTCTTTTACTCCCATTTTTTTTTTTTTTTGTGTTTTTGCCATTGAACATAAAGGTGATTTATGCAAACTAAGAGATCAAGGCTCTCAAAGATCCTTTATATCATCAAAGGTTCAAAATCGGCTAAAATTGCCAATAAAACATTCAAATTTTCAAATTTCGGGAATGGGCGGAAGAATTATTCAAAATTCTAATAAAATATGCCCAATCACCATAGTTTCTTTAAATGCGGATATAAGAATAGATGCAAAAGCTATCTACCGCAACTTGCCAATTTGCTTCCAAGCTATGAAGTGAATAAAAAAACTGGGAAAAATGCTCACACCACAAATTAGCAGATCCCAACTATCATACCCCATCACAAATCGACATATTATTAGGCAGTGACTTAATACCTCAAATAATTTTTAATGGTATAGTGGAAATTTCCAATAAATTGTTAGCCCAAAATACAATCTTTGGGTGCATTATAAGTGACCAAGCCACAGAAAAAATAAATTCTTTCACAACAAATATGGAAGATATCACAAACGAATATTTAAATAAAGATTTTAAAAAATTCTGTAAGTAGGAGAAGTACTCCAGATTACCCCACTTTCAGAAGAAGACCAGGCATGCGAAGCCTATTACCATTCCACAGCAAAAAGAAACGAACATGGTCGTTATGTTGTGCGACTACCTTTCAAACCTACCTTCCCAGATTCTATAGCTCTAGGTCACTATAGAATATCAGCAGTCCAGCAATTTCTAAGCTTGGAAAAAAGTCTGAAAAAGACGAGCTCAATTCAACATATCATAATGTGATGGACGAATGTCTTGACCTCAATCATTTGGAAGTAACTGTACCATATGAAAAAATATCCAAAGGTAGATATTTATTGTGTAGTAAAATCAAAACGAAAGTACGAGTGGTGATCTATGCCTAAAAGTGTACGAGCTCAGGAAAATCACTCAATGATGTACTATACACAAGGCCAACATTACAACCTGATCTCATGTTGCTAATACCAAATTCGCGCTTCTTTAAATATGTTTTTAACGGGGATATTGAGAAAATTTATATGTAAACTCTGGTACATGAAGATGACCAAGATTTCCAACGCATCTTCTTCTTCTTTATTGTCGTAGACACCGCTTACGCTATTATAGCCGAGCTAACAACAGCACTTACTTCTTTTCGCTACGTGGCGCCAATTGAATATTCCAACCGAAGCCAGGTTCTTCTCTACCTGGTCCTTCCAACGGAGCGGAGGTTTTCCTCTTTTTCTGCTTCCCCCGAGGGTACTGCGGCGAATACTTTCAAAGCTGGAGTTTTTTCCTTTCTTTAGCAGAAATTTTCTCTCGAAAACTCGAAACGTCAACTCATCAGTTGTTGTCATCGTGAAGGCCTCTGCACCATATATCAGGACGGGAATTATGAGTGACTTATAGAGTTTGGTTTTTGTTCGTCGCGAGAGAACTTTACTTCTCTATTACTTTCTCAGACCAAGGTAGCACCAGTTGGCAAGAGTTATCCGGCGTTGGATTTCCAGGCTGACATTGTTGGTGGTCTTTAGGCTGGTTCCAAAATAGACGATGTTATCTACGACTTCAAAGTTATGACTGCCAACAGTGAGGTGAGAGCCCAATCGCGAGTGCGACGAACGTTTTTGTTTTTTTTTTTTTTTGTGATAACAGGAGATATATCGTATTGCCCTCGTTCATTACTATACCCATTTGCTTTGCTACTTTGTCCAGTATGGAGAAAGTAGAACTGACTGTAGAGGCCTATGATGTCAATATCATCGGCATACGCCAGCAGGTGTACACACTTGTAAAAGATTGTACCTGCTCGATAAGTTCTGCAGCTCAAATAATTTTCTCCAGCAGCAAATTGAAAAAGTCGCACGATAGGTAGTAGCCTTGTCCGAAACCTCTTTTGGTATCAAACGGCCCGGAGAGGCGCCTACTGATCCTTATGGAGCTTTTGGAGTTGGTCAACGTCAATTTACACAGCCGTATTAATTTTGCAGGGATACCAAATTCAGACATCGCGGCATAAAGTCAGCCTCTTTTCATGAAGTTAAAAGCAGCTTTGAAATCGACAAATTTGGTGAGTGTCGATTCCCTTTTCACAAGTCTTTTCCAAGAATTGGCGCATGGTGAATATCTGGGCAGTTGTTGATTTGCCAGGTCTAAAGCCACACTGATAAGTTCCAATCAGTTTGTTGACTGTGGGTTTTAACTTTTCACACAATACCCTCGATATAATCTTCCTTTGGGTATTTAGGAGATTTATCCCACGGTAGTTAGCGCAGATTGTGGGGTCTCCTTTATGGGGATTGGGCAGAGCACAATTAAATTCCAATCCTTGGGCATGCTTTCGTCCGACCATATTTTACAAAGAAGCTGATGCATGCTCCTTATCAGTTCGTCGCCGCCGTATTTGAATGGCTCGGCCGGCAGTCCATCGACCCTCGCTACTTACTTATTCTTCAGACGGGTAATTGCTATTTGAACTTCTACATGGTCGCGCAATGGAACGTCTGCTCCATCGCCATCGAGTGGAGAATCGGGCTCGTCTTCTCCTTGCATTGTACTTTCGCTGCTATTCAGCAGGCTGGAGAAGTGTTCCCTCCATAATTTAAGTATGCTCTGGGCATCGGTGACTAGATCACCTTTGGGAGTTCTACAAGAGAATGCTCCGGTCTTGCAACCTTCATTAGCCGATGCATTTTTTCGTAGAATTTTCGAGCATTACCCGTTTCGGCCAGCTTATCAAGCTCTTCATATTCACGCATTTCTAGCCCCTTCTTTTTCTAACAGCTAATGCGTCTCGCTTCCCTCTTCAAATCTCGGTATCCATCCAATCTCGCACGTGTTGTGGTCGATCGTAACGCTGCCAGGTAGCCAGCATGTTTTCTCTCCGCTGCAATACGGCAATAAAAGTACTCCTCGTCGAACCTGCTGTGCTTTTGCATTTCCAGGAAACCAATGGTTTCGGATGCAACTGTACGTAAGGAAGTAGAGATGCTCTCTGAGAGCAGGAGTGCAAGCCGAGTAGAAAATCGTTCGGATGTCTGTTGTGATTGCAGCTTCTCGACGTCGAACCTTCCTTGAGTTTGATGGCGTGCATTTTTGCTGCACAGAGGCGCGTGCGAATCTTGGCTGCAACAAGATARTGGTCCGAGTCGATGTTAGGACCTCGGAGCGCACACACATCTAAAACACTGGAGACGTGTCTTCCGCACAGCATGATCGATCTGGTTGGTGGTTTTTCGATCCGGAGACAGCCAGGTAGTTTGATGTATCTTCTTATGCTGGAATCTAGTACTACAGATAACCATATTTCGGGCCCCGGCGAAGACGATCAGCCTAAGCCCATTTGGAGATGTTTCTTCGTGGAGGCTGAATTTACCAACTCTTGCGCCAAAGATTGATCACCCTGGCGTTAAAGTCGCACGGTTTTGATATCGTGGCGGGAGCAGCTCTCATGGGAGCGATCTAAGCGCCCATAGAGGGAGTCCCACCAAACTTGCGCTCCTTTACATAGCCAATGTAGTAAATACCACAAGGACCTACTCGTCTTACTCCTTGTCCCCGGCCTCTAACAAGTGAATGGCGATCAGAATCCAGAAATAATCAAAGATATAAAAAAGGAAGGCCTATTAAATACAGATTTCCCTAAATTCGAAAAAGCTAGTACAACCAAAATACTAGGGATTCAATGGAATGCGATAACAGATCAATTCTCGTATACAATTGAGTCAATATCTGCAATATCCGCCATTACAAAACGTCAAATACTTTTTTCGGTGGCAAAATTTTCGACCCCGCAGATGCCTGAAGCTAAAATCCTGATTCAAGAATTGGCGCAAGATGGCACTGAATAGCATGAACAGGTAAAACCTGTACGCTTAACAAAATGGGTTCAATTTGCTAACAACTTACATACTATATTAAAAATTCGAATCCCTCGATGGGTAAATTTCACCCCTAACATTAACGCAGAATTACACGGTTTCTGTGTACCGTAGCAAAATATCTTCATATTTTTTGGTAGCCAAAGCCAAAGTTGCACCTTTGAAGGCACTAAACCCGACACGGCTTGAACTAAGTGGTGCTCTTCTGTTAGCAATATTAATTCCAATACTTCAAACCCACCTGATATTAAACGATCACAAAATGTATCTCTGGTCGGACTCAGAAATAGTTCTAGCATGGTTAGAAAAACCACCCTATACTTGGAAGACGTATTTATCTAATCGCATATCTGAATTAGATATTAGATTAGTTGGCTCAGCAAAGTGCAGCGAATCTTGGGACAAGAGATTGCAAGCCACTGCAAATCATCAGTACTACACTCTCGTGGAACGGTTCTACATAGCTAACAGAATCACAAGAATTCTAACCAAAGTCTCCTGATCGGGATATTATACCTCCGGAAAGTCAGAAAATATAAAGTTTTCATATCACTCCAGAAGAGGATGATATATCCAAAATCGCTATTTCAGCAAAGTGAATTCGAAGTTGCTTGAGAAACGACCTCTCGAAAAAGGAAGCTCACTTCTCGTCTTAAACCCATTCCTGTATGCTAAAAGGGCCCATACACCACACACATGTGCGTTCGATAGGTATGTGTGCGCATATGGTTTACTCGCGTATGTTCTTGAATAGGATGAATGTCGTGTTTGGCGGACAGGGAAGATCGCCGATGAACAATGGCAAGTGTTAAGGGGGAGCGTGCTTTAGAGGCTTCGAAAAATCGATTTTTTTTTGGGAGAGAAAGAAATAATTGATTCAAGCGAAATTTCTAGGCAGTTATATATTTGAACATCTTCCACAAATTTTTTGGATACGAAATCTATGATATTGTGCCTTTGGAAAGCAATTGCTCGAAGCATCTCGCAAGTGCATTTTTCGGACGGCGGGCAGGATCCACGTTGTGATTTCTATCAGAAACAAAACGTTCAAAGATTTTCATATTTTTTAATAACTTATCTTCTAGTTGAACTAAGAATTCTAAAAAAGTGTAAAACTTTAAAATTTTTTTTAATTGAAAGAAAGTTGTTTAAAAATATGTTCAAACTTGATTTTTTTTTAGTTTAAATAAAAGATAGTTTTATGCTAACGATAAATTTGGCCCTAATTCCAAACAACGTTTAGTTTTTTTCTATCCTGCTCGAAAATTAAAAATAATCGTGAAAATGAAGAACAGAGAAATCGCTCGTCAAAGTTTTTGCTTTCTGCCCAAGCGCTTATATATCTATTAGACGTCCGGTCACTATTTCTCTTCTTGCTTCGACCATATTTCGAATTCCAATCTATCACTTCCCGGAAATTTTGTTAGAAAATTCTTAAAGAGATTTAAGCAAAAAAAAAAAAAATCGATTGTTTGAAGCTTCTAAAGCAGGCTCAACCCTTAATAAAGATTTCGTATCAGAATTTATTGATCTTATAAAATACATATGAATTGGCAATTTGGCAAACAAAAAGTGATGCATCTATCTGTACAAATAAAAATGAATTGTTGTTCGTTAGTCTGATTAAAACTCGAGAGCGGCTGGGCCGATTGAGCTGATTTTGGTTTTGAAATGTTTTTCGTAGTCCAAGGTAGATCTAAACGGTGAGCAAAGAAGAAAAAATTGCGAGTGAGATAGAGCAAGACGACAATTCCATTTTCCCATATAAAAGTTGACCACTTAATTTCTGTCAAACATTTGACGGCATTTGTACCCTCAGTTCCACTCGAATTGAAGACCACAAGACTTTTGAATCAACAACATAATATCCACTTTGCTCATAACATCGTGTTTTTAAATTTCAAAATATAAAAGAATTAATGTGTTGACATGTTTACAGTGTTACCAACTCTCAAAAATATTTTTATTATAATAACGGGGCATCTCGACAGGATATAATTTAAAGAATACTAGCTGCACTGCCGTGCCCCATTGCCTGTGGAGACCACATTGCTCATTGCTTACTAGATATAGATTCCTACATAGTTTGCCATATATCGTAAGCTAGAAGCAGAGAACGTTTATAAAAGAGAAGGTTCACGGCGCGGAGATCGTAACTTTTCGAAGGGGTACTCGGCAGAGATGAGGGAGTCTCACCACAGACAAATTATAAGCGTGTTTCACCACGAAAATAGCAGAATTGAGCATTTTCAGTGTTAAATGAGAAAAATAATGCTAATTCAAATGTAAACGAATTTACGCCTAGAGATTCGTTTATTTTCTATGCGCAACCGACTCGGCACATAATTTATATACATATGATCTTAGTATATATGTACATAAGTATGTATGTACGTTTATTAACATTTATCTACATATATATTTCATTATGGTTCTATAAAATCATTAAAAATATATAATAAAGTTTTTATTATTATCCAAATAGTTAATATAAGTTAAAGTAATTAGTTTTAAACTTATACACTTACCTTAAAAGTTTTGATATCATCTTAAAAGATCTAGCGGTCGCACATGTACTCATATACATATATACATAGAATTATGTGTGCATGTAAACAAATATGACAGACCATACGCATAATGTTTGTAAATTTGTCTACAAGCAAGATATGCATGTAAATATGTACACTCAATGCTTCATAAGAAATGTCCGTTCACACGGTCAGCCAATGGCGAAGCTCATTTTTTGTCAAAGAGTCAAAGTGGCGACAATGCGTAACAAGATTGTATTGTTTGGTAGAAAATCCGAGCTGTGCGAAAAAAAATAAACCAACGGCCGCCGATTGTCTCCGCTTCCCTTGCCCCTATACAGCTTCGTAACCAAACCAGCGTATATATGTATGTTTGTATGTGAACTTATATACATATTGACGCAGATTTTTGCAAGCCGCGTACAAATATTTTTTACATTCATGACAAATACAGTCAATCCCGGTTATATGCAACAATCTAAGATACAGATTTTTGTGGTTTGTTAAAAATAAGAACATAATATGGCATATAGGCGAGTGCGGATACTTAAGCGAGTGATACTTAAAACAATAATTTCTATGTATTTCAAAAAACAAACCGTGAGATRCAGCAAGATATAATATAGGCTGTTAAGAGTGTTGAGGGAGGAATTTGATTTCATTTAAGCGGAGTACTACTTAAACGGGATTCACTGTACACATAAATCAGAGGAAGAATATTCAATATTTTCTTTGGCCCATGATATAATCTTAAAAGATCTAGCGGTCGCACATGTGCTCATATACATACACATAATTATGTGTGCATGTAAACAAATATAATAGACCATACGGATAATGATTTTAAATTTGTCTACATGCAACATATACATGTAAATATGTACACTCAATGCAATGTGCCGACAATGCGTCACAACCTTGTATTGTTGGTAGAAATCCTGTGGGAAAAAAAATAAATGAATGGCCGCCGATTGTCTGCGCTTCCCTTGCCGCTGTACAGCTTCACCTACAAACCAGCGTACAGCGAATCTGACAACCCTCATGAATGAGGGGGGCATCGACATCAGCCTAGTACAGCAGCAACTATAACCTGTTTTACACACAGAACAATGGTAAAGCTAGGGCATGCGTTCTAATCAATAAAAGTATAAATGCATTTCTTTGTCCTAATTACAGCACAGCAGATATCACAGTGGTAAAAGTGGAACCGAAGGAAAAGCTCTTCTTCTTGGCAAACCACCGGCCCCGCTCACCAGACTAGTAGTAGAACAGGAAGGATAATAGGGAATGATGCAAACGCAAGGCACACCGTATGGGGTAGCTCCAGCATAAACACCAGAGGTGAGTCACTCTTGCAGTATATTCTGAATAGTAATCCCCCCAAGCTCTGATAGGTTTCCGGGGTGGGAAGAAGTGCTTGACCTCATGCTATCAACAGACACAGACAGTCTCGTTGTGGATAACTGGAGGGTATCCGATGAGCCTTCCATGTCGGACCTGGATACTCTTCAGCATCCGCGAGAAATACAGTGCTCCTCTCACATACCGGAACCGTAGAAGAACAGCATGGGCAAAATTTACCAGTATAGCAACAAAATGCTTTTAAAAGGGAGGCAATAAGAATATCAGAAATCCTCATGAACTAAATTCAGAAGTAGAGAAGGTGAAAAAAATCTTAACCACAACTTTCCATAAATCTACTCCGCTAACAGTTTTAAAAAAGAGAAAGTCTCTACCTTGTTGGAACAGCGAACTCAAGAATTTTAGAACACAACTAAGGAAAGCTTTCAATGAAAGTTTTAGAACCAAAATCTGGCAGTCATTTAAAGATATTATGAAAAGATACATAAAAGCAGTCAGGAAAGCTAAAAACGATTCCTGGCGATCTTTTTGCATATAGATAGAACAGAGTAGAGAAACCGCCACTCTGAGCAAAATGTTATCCAAAAACCATATTAATACTGCCTACATTAGGGCGGAGGGAAATGATTGGACCTCTTCGGCAAAGGAGTCTCTGGAGGTACTAATTACAACGCACTTCTCCGGGGGTCAGCAAACACCTTCAACGTGGGTTCAACCAGAACCATCGTTGAACGAAGCTGATTATCGAAGCCAAATAGTAGACAACAGCAAAATCAAATATGCCATAAATAGTTTTGCACCATTTAAAGCGGCAGGTCCTGACGGGATTATGCCCATAATGCTGCAAAAACTGGTAGAACCAAAGGTTCAAAGGCTTGAAAATATATATAATAAATATATGTAATATGAAAATATATATTCAACTATCTTACATCCCAAGAAGTTGGAAAAGAAGTAAAGTTGTGTTCCTTCGGAAACCGGGCAGAAGAACACACGAGAATGCCAAGGATTTTAGACCCATAAGCCTTACCTCCTTTATGCTGAAGGTACTACAAAGGCTAATAGATTTACACGTATGAAAAATAATGGCGAAGAATTTATCGAAGTCCCAACATGCGTACAAAAAGGCTGATCAACCGAAACTGCCCTTCACGGGGTGATAAGAGTAATTGAAAAATCACTACAGCACAAACAATACACCATGGCTGCTTTTCTATACATAGAGGGCGCCTTCAATAACATAGAAGTAAATGCGATAATCTGGCACATGGTGCATAGATGACACTGTGTGCAGATGGATACTATCGATCCTTGAGAATAGGAAAATTAAAGCTTCAAACGGCGCTGCAACACAAACAAGATGTGTGATTAGAGGGACGCCTCAAGCGGGGGTCCTCTCTCCGCTTCGATGCGTTGTAACGCTGAACGAAATACTTCTCCGACTAAACGGTGGAGGAGTGAATACAGTAGCGTATGCAGACGATATAGTGTTGTTGGTATCAGGCATGTTTCCTTCAACCTAAAGATCCTAAACAGGCCCACCATTAATAAATGAAAGCTGGACTTCAATAAACACTTCCAGGTGCGGATACCATCTAGACGAGAATGGAGAAGAGGTTCAATAGGAGAGGATCATACCATCTTAGTCTATACCGACGGGTCCAAAATGGACTGCGGAGTAGGCACGAAGGTATTCTCGGTGGATCTAGGCATATCTCTCTCTATACGTCTACCGTCTCGGCTAGCATCTTCCAAACAGAAGTACTAGGCATAGAAAAAGCCTGCGAAGTTCTATTAGAAAACCACGGGAATATCCATAAAGCAACTATATTTACGGATAGCCCTCAAGCACCAAATCTTGAATGGATTTCCGCTAAACGCATGTCGGACAAAGTTTGAGAGAGAAGGTTGGCTAGATGAGCTAGCGCGTCATGGCAAAATGTATAAAACAAAACTTATTTGTCACGTCATTTGCTACCGAAATGGTATATGTAATCATGGCCGTAGGACGAACCGTTCCCGAGATACGAGCGAAATGCGGTGCGCCACAGCGCAAGGTGAAAATCGGCTTGCGGCCACACTTCTTGACGTTGATTTCGCCGAGTGCTATCACTCACATTCATTTCCCTGCACCATACAACACGTTCGGACTGGTCTCCACATAAATATTTTTTCATCGAGTTCCTTCACTCTTGTCGTTGATTTCGCCGAGTGCTATCACTTATATT
>NW_017537060.1:126371-128007 GCF_001853355.1 Bactrocera latifrons
AATAGGCCTGCAGAATCTCACCGAAGAAGGCGTAGGGTTTTGCCAAATGGTTTTTGTTGTTTCACCATTGAAGGTAACAACCAACCTCACTGGAACAATCGAGSTYRCAAATATACTTGAATCGTCACCAGAAAGATTTTCAAATTTTTGTTTAAGTGAAGTTTGGTGTGATCCATTGCACCCACATTTTGATATCAAAAGAAGGCTCTGCTTCTCGACGTCAGTTAATGTATCTATGACTTCTTTTAAATATTGGATGAGGCTCAAAGCCGTATGATCCAGCAAAGCTTGAAGTTCTACATTAAAGCTAGTCTCTATAACCGTTATTTTATCTTCCTCCGGGTAAGCACTTTTTTTGCCTTTTGCAGCAAATAGTAGCAAGGATAGATAGTTTTACGTCCGCCTTGTAATAAATTCCACTGACTTCTTGTGAAATTACCTTCAACAAATAAGGATAATGTTTCTTTTATAGTGTTTTTTTTCCACGTGGTCTTTTTTAGATGAAATTATCTTTCTGATCTTCTTGGCTCTCGTAGGTGTTGAAGCTATTTCTTTAATCATCTTTGAAGTGTGTATGTTTCCGGAAGTGCCCTGACTTACACATGCAGCGAAAGTCAACTCCTCGACAGGTACGTGAGCCCGTAAATCTACAGTTTTGGGCAGCTTACTCCTTTCGCTTAATTCATTCATCGCTTAGCCATTCTACGTTACGAACTGCTGACCATTTTTGTTTAAAATCTGTCTTGAAATGCCTCAAAGAACGAGACAAAACATTTCTATCCTCTGTTGGGCATGACGTCAACTGAGCAATTCTATCTTCCAGAAAGGTGAATTTTTCGTTGATTTTTTTTCCTTTGTACTCCTTTATAATATCGTACAATTCCATTCGGGTGATATTTTTCACCATTGCTGCAGAATCTGTGAAAAAAATACCTATTACAATGGGGTGGGTTGGGGGACAATTTTACTTCTGTTTCGGATAGAAGTAGGTCCAAATTACATTTCCGTACCAGAATTCTGGCGCGACAAATCGCGACAAGTTATCAAAAACGATAATGTTATACTTTTTTTGTAAAAATACTACATTCTTGCAAAGGCAACTAACAACATCAGTTTAAATGCTTAAATTTAAGAATAAATTGACTGTTATATGTCTTAATCATAAGTCCTTTTACTTCCATATTCAATAAAGAATTTCCAAGTAAATCTCCACACGCAGTCGTATCAACCAAGGGAAATTATGTAAATAATCGAGAACGCCGAGAACACAGACACGCGTTACACTCAGTGATTGGGTTCCGACTGAATCCGTGCGAGAGCGAGGTAAAAACCGGCGGAGGAGGGGTGCGCAGATTGGAGCGGTTATTGTAAATAGTAAAACATGCGGCGTAAATACCATTTGGCGAAGTTTAGTAAAACCACTTAATACCGGTTTTTTGCATCAAATACCCTGTTAACGCCGCCCCCGCCCAATTTCTTTTGCCACGTCTGTATCGACAGAGCAATCTTCTCTTTCTACTTTTTCGAAGTTTTTTCGAACTTTCATTAGCGCGCAACTAAAGACTTACTAAAAGAAGTTGCGCGCGCTCTCTTCTTATTGCGACAGCCCTGCGATACAGACGTGGTAAGTGTGGTT
>NW_017537060.1:136842-138807 GCF_001853355.1 Bactrocera latifrons
TCCACCATCGTTCTCGCATGGCTACGTAAACCACCGTGTTCGTGGTCGACTTTCGTTGCGAATCGAATATCAAAAATTTGCGAGCTTACTCAAATTGAAAACTGGAGGCATGTCAACTCCGAAGACAACCCCGCCGACATGGCTAGCAGAGGAATCTCTCCTCAAGATTTACAACCAAACGATCTTTGGTGGTGTGGCCCTAAATGGTTAAAACTTCAACCATCCGAGTGGCCAAGYCAGAATTATGCAGCAGACGTTGATACTACTCTGGAGGCCAAGAGCATTCGTGTGCATCATACATCAGTTATTGAGACCGAGGACGTTTTGGAACGTTTTTCCGAATTTTCAAGAGCACTCCGCGTAATCTCTCRAGTCTTCAGATTCTACAACAAAATTCATCCAGCATACAAAACACCTACACCGTCTGCAACGCTCACTTCTGATGAAGTTAAATTTGTCAAACACCGACTTATTCAGTTAACTCAGAAGGCACATTTTGCTTCTGAGCACTCAGATTTAATTAAGAATCTTCCCATCAACAGTAAATCTACGATTSTATCATTAAATCCCTTTGTTGGTGATAACGGAATCATAAGAGTAGGCGGACGTTTAAACAACGCTCCCTCCCTCAGCTTCGATGAGCAGCACCCAATTATACTACCATACAATTGTGAATTCTCGAAATTATTGGTCAAATTTATTCATATTATTTCCCTTCACGGAGGCAATCAATTATTCCTGCGTCTTCTGCGAATGCAATTCCTCAAGGCTAAGAACCTAATCCGCACAGTGATCCATAATTGTAAGATCTGCGTTTTATATAAAAAACAAGAACAAACACAACTTATGGCATCACTTCCCGCGCCACGGACAACTATCACAAGGCCCTTTGAGTCAACCGGAGTAGATTTCACTGGTCCATTCGACATCAAAAACTATACAGGCCGAGCTTGCCTGATAACAAAGGGATATGTATGCGTTTTTGTTTGCTTTTCAACACGGGCTATCCATCTTGAAGCCACTAGTAACTTATCCACGGCCGCATTCATGAGTGCTCTSACAAGATTCGTATCGCGTCGGAGCTGCCCAAATCACATTTACTCGGATAATGGAACTAACTTCGTTGGAGCRTCGAGAGAAATCAAGAAAGATTTCAAAGCCTTCTTAAAGACATGCCCTGACGCGATAGCCAACTCCAACAATTTCCCCCATCTAAAATGGCATTTCATTCCTGCAGGTGCTCCTCATATGGGAGGCTTGTGGGAGGCAGGAGTAAAAAGTTTTAAAAGTCATTTCAAAAAACTGTCAGGATCTATGAAGTACACCTTCGAGGAACTTTCTACGCTGTTAACTCGGATAGAAGCCTGTCTAAACTCTCGGCCCATCAGTTCGATGACGGATGACATCAATGACTTGACTCCGTTAACACCAAGCCATTTTCTGGTCGGTGCTCCCCTGCTAGCACCGGCAGAACCAGCAATCACTGAGAACCCGCTATCATTAGTAAACCGATGGCAAAAGTTAAAGGCCTTAAGTCAGCACTTTTGTCAGAGATGGAAAACCGAATACTTAAAGGAACTTCAAAACGCAAGAAATGGAAACATTCCCAACATAACGTCCAAGTCAACGACCTAGTGGTAGTGCGTGAAGAAAATTTACCTCCAAAYGAATGGAGATTGGGAAGGATAATCAAAGTACATCCAGGGTTGGACCAACGAGTTCGGGTGGTGGACATCCAAACTCAACGTAGCTTAATTTCTAGGCCTATAACAAAGATTATAATTTTACCCCATCAATGTTAATTTTATCACCTTAATAATCTTCCCTTTCGTTTAGAAGTTTCCCCAGAAGTTAGGCTGAGGACCACATTGATCAACCGATATTGTAGTAACTGCCTCGCGTCGAGCCATTCAAAAAAAGAATGCAACAGCGTAATACGCTGCAAATGTTGCGGCAACCCACACC
>NW_017537060.1:139467-145966 GCF_001853355.1 Bactrocera latifrons
ATTTGCGCCGACCGTTTCCCCACGGCCAACCACATCAACGGAACGAGCGAGCACCGTGCTCCACCACCGAACTAACATAACCCTTAGTGCGTCACCTCTGCTTCCGGGTCAGCTGAGGATGAAACGCAAGCTATATGGCAACATTTATAAGACAATTCAGTTTATGTGGAACATCTAGAAGTTGTAGGTGCTGATGGCTCCAGCACGAACACAAGTTGGAAAGGTGGAATCATTCGGAAACTAGAAGAAAAAATAGGTAGGCCATTACAGTGGGTTGTTGGCTTCTACATTTCAACGAACTTCCATTCCGTGCTCTTTTCGAACACATAGATGGTGTCTAAAGAGTCTAAACATGTCTGGCGACATAGGTAAACTGCTCCCTGATTGTGAGAAGTTGCCTGTTGTCAAATTTGAAAGTTTTGCATCCTGCCAATTGAATTCTGAGGTGATTAATCCGACCCAGCTTAGCACAGACCAAGCTTATCTCTATAAAATATCAGAAGCTGTTATTTCCGGTCAATGTTCCTCAGTTGGCCCTTGACCGTCTTCAAGCAGCCAGAGAAGCAGAGTTTGACACATTAAATGGAAGGGTTAGATGTAATAAAGTGCCAAAGCTGAATTTCAAAGCTAATAATTATTATGATATGATTAACTGGACCTTGACTGTTCCACCAGTTCTTTGTTCAGTTTCTAACTTTGTCGGGCTGTCGGGTGACACTGCAGAGGTATGGAAATTTAGTGAATTTTCCTCTCACACCGGGGCAGTCGAGAAAACCGTCAAACTGGTTACAGAGGCATCTTCTAAAGTTATTGGCTCCCAATCTCGTGATCGTTTTATACGCTCTACACTGAAATCTAGGCAACAAGTGCCAAAGTTTAGTACAAAATCTGATTTTATCACTAAACTTGACACAGATTCAGACTTTTATTTGATACATTTTGCCATGAGATGTGTATTTCAGGAGCTAGGTAGACCATTTCACGATTTTAGGTGAATTTCCGAAATTTCAAGGCCGGAGTTGGGGTTAAAGATGCAATCCGATCTCAAAACAAAAAGTTGCATTGGAATCAGGAATTATTAAGGCAACTTTTCCGCACTATTAGAAATCCCGAATCGAAAAATTTCCGGAATGGGCCCACCCTAACGGTCACTATAGTAGTGGTTCGAGAGGGGGCATGTCCTCATCCCCGCCATCGTTCGCGCGTCTGTCCATGTGGCCTCCTAGTCCCTCGAGGAGTTCCTGGGTAGAGGGTAGCTCTGCTCCCTGGACACCTGAGACGTCAAACGTCGCGGCAGGCGTAGCTTGCTCGGCCCTGCTCACCCTGGGTTGTTTCGTAACCTCATAAACTTGCATCGTCTCCACCTCCGAGGCTGCCATAATTGCAGCCTGTGTTTCTCCGCTCCCGCTTGGCTGAGTGGCAGCCTTTCTAGCTACCTTGGTGCCAGAGGTCGAGGGTTTGTGCGGCCTCATGATCACCGTACTGAACCTGTAAAACAATCGGAGTCGTCGTCAATGTTCAGGTACAATCTCCATTCTTCTAGATCTCCTTTTTCCTCAACTTGATTCTGACTACACGCCGGGCCGCGATGCTAAGGCCCCGGTTCTGGTTCTTAGTCAGACCCAGGGAAAACTCGTACGGCTTGTCTACGCATCGGGGGAGGAACATCGTCATACTCTGCATAACGGGCAGATCCTCCGTCCTTTTTTTCGCAGAGGACGGGACCCGTCCAACTTCCTAGCTTTGGGGCAAACTCCCACAGCCAGTTGGCGGACGTCTCGTCCATGCAATCCACCAGTAACATGCCACCTTTGATTTACACCCCAAGGAAGGACGCCGCGTATTCATCCCCTCATTCATTCCGTAGCCGTTGTCCTTTGTTGTTGCCTGGTCGATTCGCCTGTAGTTGTTGTGGGCGTTGATTTTGTTTTTGTAAGGTGATATATCTTGTTCATACGACCCTTGGCTCAACGAGGGCAGCTGTCGGGTCTGCTTTTCTTTTGGGGAACTGGGAGTCCGCCACGATAGAGCCCCTTGACGCGGTAAGAGTTAAATCCCAATTCGGCCCGGTGTTAGTCGCCTAGTGTGTGGCATAAATTTTGGAAGTGCTATGTTTTTCCCATGGTCAGATATATGTGGCGTGCTCACGAGTTGGAAAACCATCATTTCTGTACACCGGAACAAAAGCCAAAAATTTTGTTTATCAAGCTGCGTTACATTGAAAAAAAATGTAATGATAAATTTAACTTTGTTCTCATTTCAAAACACATAATTTCACGCAGGACAACAGCTGCGGGGTCAGCTAATCTTATATATAAAAATTAAACGTATTTTTTATATGTCCGCGAAATAAGCCCGAACCACCGCACGGAAGATCCTCATCTCAATTTCGCAATTTATGTCTATATTTATAACTCAAGAATGGCTGAACCGATTTGGCTGAAAATTGGCGATGGAGCAGCTTGGAACCTCTGGACGGACATAGGCAACTTTCTATCATTTTATGTTTAAAGTCACAACAATTCATAACTAAAAAAAATTATATTTCAAAACGTAAACATGTGTTCAATATTCATGTAAGAATCATTTCAACATTTTTTTCATCAAAAATACAAAATCAAATCACACAGCTACTGGCAGGGTACAGTGGTTTTTATTCACATACACATACTAGTGGATCCGGCTACGCGCTGCTGCGGTATACAGTTTATACTATTATTCATATAGTAAACTATTCAGTAAGTAAAATTTACGAATAAAGGCGAAAACGTTTTTTCTATCCATTAATAGAGTTGTACGCTTAATAGAACGTCCATTTAATATAGATTTCACTGTATTCTTTATTTTTTGAATTATTTTTATTATCCTATCTTCTAAGTTGGTCCAATTGGACACAGTATGCTAAATTTTACTAAAATCGGTTCAGTACTTTATTAGCCGTCCAGGTTGCAATTACATTCGATGAATGTTATACAAAACATTACCATATGATTAGACATAGGGCGTGTGACGCGCTCTCTTCTGCTCTACTCCTTCACTGTTATTCACTATAACAAGAAGCATATATAAGTGTATATACGATGCAGATTCCGAGACTGAGAAGATGTTATTCCATCATACATATTAATGTATGTATGTACAATTCCATAAGTGATTTACGATGTTTATAAAATTGTAGATTGCCAATTTAATTATTCCATGAATGATATCCTTGACAACAAAGCGAGCGGAGCCGCGGGTTTAGACTAGTATTACATAATATATACATATATACAAGTATATCAGGGAGATCTCGTTGAAGAGGTTAGTGAACTAATTAGCGGGATTCTGTAACCAGTCTCTAGTCTCTATTTGAGACATTTTGTGGTAAAATCTCAATTTGTGACTAGTTACTATTCACTAAACAGTCTCTAGCTTTAGTCTCAAAATATTGCCTCAAATTTGAGACTTGGTAGTTAGCAAGTCACAAAACCAAAAAGAACTTTTGTCTGCCATTTTGAACAGTCTGAATAGAGATCACCATAGATATTAATCGATTGTCGTTTTTTTATATTTTGTAAGCAACTCAAACACGAAAAGGTTAAAAATAAATAAATTTTACATAAATTTCGTTAATATTATGAAACAAAGTCAACATATGTTTTTATTTTTATTGATAATTACGTTTTTTGACTATGTTATAGAAAATTTAATATTTGTTATCGACATATTTATTTTCATTCAAGTATAAAAACATCTCTGAATAATGAAATGTAATAGAGTTTGTGACTATCACTTACAGAATAGCAAAATCGTCTCAAGTCTCAAAAATTGTCTCTGTCAAATTTAGAGACTTGATACTGTATCACAGTACAGAATCGCACGGAATAAGTATATAAGCACGAGTTGTTTGCTGTCTCTTATACACATCTAGATGTGTATAAGAGACAGACAGAATCGCACGGAATAAGTATATAAGCACGAGTTGTTTGTGCTTTAATATTTTGTAAGCAATCCTGCTTGCGTTTTGCAAGAATTATTGCAATACAGATGCCGATAAAGACTTTGAAGATAGTTGAAGTGTTGTTATAGTTCGACCATATATATTATATATATGTATATAAAAATTTTTTTATTAAACCGTACCGGTAAATTTAAAGAAATGTTATAATTATTTTCCGATTAATTGTACCCTATGTACGCAGGGTATACCGGCATAAGCGGATTGAATACTGTATTTAAGAATATATACATACATATACATATGTATGCGTATTTTCTAATTTTCGCGGTACGCAGTAGGAGATAAAAGAGAAATGATAAAATGCAGGTAGTATGAAAGTTTTTACAAAAAGCAATTTCCAGCTTTCGCTTCTTGTATTGTGTACATTCGAATTTTATTGCAATGAAAATATGTCATAGAATGTAATATACATATACATAATATCAGGAACAGTCAAAAACGCTACTGCCTTCCTCCCTTTTCCTTCCTCAAAATGTGTGCCCAGTGACAAACGTGGCAAAAACGCAGAATTCAGCCATCTTTGTTTTAAGTTATTTTAAGAAAATTTCAAACATATTGAACAGATTGAATTATAAAAGTTGATAATTACTACAGTATATAGATGTTGGCAACCCTGGCTGGTGAGAGAGCAATCAGCTGACACGTTTAGACGGCAAAAACCAAAATGCTGTAGATTCTCACGTCATCCGACGTCAAAAAGAGAAGGGAGTAGCGTTTTTCATTTTCACTTACATTGCGCGGCCATAAGATAGATCGAATCAGCTGACACGACCCACGATTCTGCGTTTTTGACTGTTTCTGCTATACCTTGGGTTGCACGTTTGACAGACACGTTGTCAAAAACGCTAGGATAAAAGTGGGTTTCTGTTAGTTTTGGATATATGTATGTATTTTAAAGTGCGTATTGCTCTGATCGATAAAGTCAAGTTTTTTTTTTATAAGTTTTTAAGAAGTATTTGATGACAGACTACAGCTTTTACGTTTAGACCAATTGGCCTTAGTGCTGCGATGTTCGTATTCAAAATTTATTCCAGTTTTAATGTGGAAAGTCAATTTTTGTAAATATAATATGAAAACACATATTTCCAATTGGAACTCAACTGTTTTCAGTAAGCTCGTGACGAGCATCCTATTAGTCCAGTCATTTAAGCTTAAATTTGGTAAGAATCTCGGAATTTGAGATACATGCTACCATATGTAGGTTTTAGGGTGTCAATATGCAATATTTACAGACTTACAGTTGGGTATCTCGAATTCCGAGGTGAACTTACTATAATGACTGGACTATATCGAAAGTTAAAACATAAGAGCTTGCATTTACATCCGCAACTATTGCACATTTCCTAAGGTCTTAATTTTTTTCTAAATCTTGAATAACTCCCTCTAACACTTCGATCTTTCTATTCAATTTTAGCGCAGTACTTTGATAGTAACGTGCCGATCCACCAAATCGTTCACGACTGTCTAATACATAGCCTACATCGTTATTTTGGGGTTCTAATCTTAATCTATTTTCCTCTAAAATTTAATATCCTTCGAACTTTCTACAGCTACCTTAGGACGGCCATAAGTGATATTGACTGGAGGGTACACCCAAATAGAGTCAGCTATGCTTAGTGCTGAACTTAATCTCAAGCAGGGAAAGCCACAAGCTGTAGTTTGAATTTGGTGACGTATTGCGAATCGAAATGGTTTCGACAAATAAAGAGAGTATCGGAAGGCGACACAACTAAGTTGTAAGCTTTTGCCCAATTTTGTCGAACATCCTCCTCTTTTGGAAATCTGAAAAGAGTTTTTTGCCATGTATGTATATATGTGTATAATTAATTAAAACTAAAATTTCTATATAATTTAAATTCAAATTTAATCCACTGTACGCAGTTTGTTTCAATTTAAAAGGTACGATAGTTGCATCAATTATAGTAAAAGTAAATTAAATAATTATCGAAAACGTTTTCGATGCTGGGGTCATTATCATGTTGGAACTGCCAATCATGCGGCATTTTTGTGATAGCGTGGCTAACATTTGGGTTTGCAGTATATTTTTATATTGGAACCTAACCATGTTCCCTTCTATTTTGAAAATAGGTCCTACTCCCTGAGAAGCATCCCCACACCATAATGTTACCCCCACCATGCTWTACGGTACCCTGCAAATATCGACGGTCTAAACGCTTTCCTGTTGGTCTTCGTACACGTGTCATTCCATCTGAGTTCTGCAAATTAAATTTAGACTCATCTGAATACAATACCGACTTCCATTGCTCCATAGACCAATTGATGTGCAGTTTTGCAAATTCCAAACGTGATATTCGATTTTTTTGGAAATATATGGTTTTTTCGCAGCACGGAAACTGAATAGACCAGCATTAACGGCGCGTCGTTGTACTGTACCCACACTCACAGTTAGTTGTAAGCTATCTACAACGATTTTTGCAGACATCTTTGGATCCTTTTTAAATTCGCGCACTATTCTCAAGTCTTCCTTTACCGAAG
>NW_017537060.1:155216-161495 GCF_001853355.1 Bactrocera latifrons
AAAAAATGCAACCCTGCATCAGCCGTCGATTGGGGATATTAGAGCAGGACAGATATACTTTTTTATATGACACTGCTGAATGAGCGCAACAAAGATGTATGATCACATGTATACGTACGTGTGAGGATAGAATCTTCACGCGGCTTAAGGCACACTCTATGTGTTTACCTCCACGTTTACCCGCTGCTTAACCACTGATTATCTGGTTTTTTACCCGCTCATGGTTGGCAGGGTAGTGTGCAATACACACAAACATATATACATATGAATACGTATATTTATTTATTTAAGATAGTTTTCTAATAGTATATAAGCAATGAGAATATCAAAATAAAATTAGAATGAATAAATTCTCCCTCGATATAAAACTTTTCATTTCCCCCATCAGTAGTAAAGAATGAATTCTTTTTTGAGGTCAATGTTTGATGACACATACAAATCAAATATTTTTAGTCAGGCAAATTAAATAAAAATAATAGTAAGACGGGTTTATATTCCCGCAAATTAATAACATTAAAATAATAATTGTAAGAGTCTGTATGTTCCCGCATATTAAACTGATCACATAAGCAGTGTTAGCAGAGACTAAACGCAGTAATCTAACTGCTATCCAAGAAATATTTAGCGTCTGAGAGTCGAGGCACAGCAAAGTCAACTAGGCGACGAAATCAATATACCTCCAACGATTTCTTTGGAGAATTCCTAGCTGTTACACAAATACGAAAAGTGTTGCAGAAAAACTCATGGGCATAAACAGGAACAAAATTCTTGATGCCCAGGCAGATTTATCCGAAACGGTATTGCACACGTCCAACTCTTTAAAAACAAAGCCATCAAGAAAAACAAAAATTGAATCAGTTCAAATACGATACAATAGTCCAAATCGAAAAACTTCCATATTCATGAGGAAACCTTAGAGAATGGATGATCTAACTATGGAATTAATGATCAGCAATGATCATTTCGAGTGTTTAGACTTTTTATTCGTAGATATTCAAAATCTAAAGACAAATTAATGACGAATGTTATGAAGAGCTTCAAAATTTAAAAAAAAAGGTCACCAAAAAAAGATCCTAAAATTTCTTATCGCCCTAACTTTAAATGAAAAAAAATTCCATTAAATGAGCCAATGTTTACAACGTGTTCCAAGTTATCGTACATGACAACGAGCAGACGCCGAACACAGGAAAAATGCTGCGTCTTCGCCGATGCTTAAAAGGCGAAGCTGCACGAGTAATACAGCATCGACAATTTTAAACAAAAAATTATGAAGCTGCATGGAGTCTACTTAAGAAAAAGTATGGCAATTAGCGAATTATGTTTACAATACAAGGGGACAGAATAATGATACCCCAATTATCTACAACTGCGACGAAACCAAAACTTATTAATGCAGTCCAAAAGATAGAAGAAGAAAACCTAATGACTGTTCGATTACTCCCTCTATCTTCTTCAAATATGTATAAAAAACCATTTGAGTTGAAAGCAGCCAATACGTATATCTCGCGAAGCTGCTAAAATGCAGAACGAAGGAAACACAATATCGCGTCTATACCAGCAAGGAAGATTTAGTTTGCTCCACCAAAGTTATCAATACACAAATTGCTAAAATATATCCGACCGTGTCCATTGCATTGAAATTAAAATAACATGGTGAAAATAACGATAATTCAACACTAGACTCTGATCTACCTGATGAAGAGCAAAATGAAGACGTGGAAATTAAATCCGCTGACGATGTAGGCATGACAGCAGATGGTGCAGAACTGAACGCAAAAGCAAAGATAAAAGCAATCAAACCAGTACCAGAGAACGTTTATTCAAAGAACTTAAAGCTAGGGAGGTGCAAATTGAATTCTGTATGATGGTTAGATTGGGCGGCTAACACACTAATTGTAGTAAAGAATTCACCATTCTCGCTACTATTTAGCAGAAATGAGCACGTTCAATAGCAGAAATATATGTAAAACGACTGAATTCATGCGAGAATGAATAAAGAGAAATGCTTTGAAGAAAAATATACAAAGTTACCCAGAGAATGTATAAAAGCATTCTCTGAGTCACAGATGCGTCATTGTTTTATGTTATATGAACCATTTTTTTCCGAAAAATCGTAAAAATTTTAATTTTTTTTACAAAATCGAGAAAAATTAGGTAACACTAATTTTAATTTTATTTCTCTTTAATTTTATTTTTTAAATTTTTTTTCCGAAAAATGGTAAAAATTTTAATTTTTTTTACAAAATCGGGAAAAATTAGGTAAAAATAATTTTAATTTTATTTCTCTTTAATTTTATTTTTCAATNTTTTTAAATTTTAAATAAATATTTCAAATAAATTATATTTATTTCAACTATTACAAAGTGAAGATGTGCCGAATGAACTTCATTTCTTCAAAGAAAATTGATGACCTTCATCAAATTTGCATATTCACACTATTTCGTTATCTTTTCCATATTTGTAGCAATAGAATTCTTATGAGATATATGTATATACATATATTATTTCTTTGGCACATTTATCTGTATGTCTAATAACAAGTGCCGCACGCATCTTTTCGTCACAGGTCGTCACGTTTTGTCAAAGAGTCAATGTGTGGAAACACTGACATGACGACAAAGCATCACAACATTGTGTTGCTGGTAAAAAAATTCAAGCTGTGCAGAAAAAAATAAACGAATGGCCGCCAATTGCCCCTGCTTCCCTTGCTGTAACAGCTTCGCCTATAAACTAGCGTAAATAAAAAAATATTTGAAAATGATTAAAAACATTTAATAATTGAGAGCTTACAAGCTTAAATCCGTTTATTGGATATTCAAAGGTTAAAAGTCAGTTGACCATCCATTAAATAGTCATTTTTATTCGTACTAAATGTGGGGGGTTTTAATTTAAATGCCCAAAAATTCTTATTTTGTTCGATCTGGCCATAATGGAAAATGTTATAAAAACGCTTATTTTGAAGTGCTCTCACACTGGAATAAGTTGAACATCCCTTAATTCCTGACGCTACTATAGAGAAGGTTTATAGCGCCATTTGGATTTTTGCCGTAGAAACGTGTCCGCTGATTGCTCTCTCACAACGCAGGGTTGCCAATCTCGATATATTGTAGTAATTATAAAAGTTGTCGTCAATATGTTTGAAATTTTCTTAAACTAACTCAAAAGCAGAGTCGAATGTATATAATATATTTATAATAGTTTTTTTTTTCAGTTTTGATATTTTATATCATGAAAAATTGTAATTTAAAACATAAATGTGGCCAAAACTATGTATGCATATTGAGCAACGACAATATTGTTCAAATGAAAACAAAAAAAGATCCCGAATTTCTGAGTTTTTACCACGGGCTCAACTTTTGACACATTTTGCTCGATAAGGAAGCCAACTGGGGAAGAAAATAATGTTTTTGAAATTAATTTTTCACTATTTATAATAATAATACCCAACGATTACCCTCCTCCCGCCCAACTGAAGCGAGGGGCGCAGTGGAAATAACCGAGTCATAAAAGCCAAGAGATGAAAATTTCAACAGCCAAAATTAAAATTAAAGTTTATAATTTTTAAATGTTGCTTGTTAAGAGTAGATAAAATAATTTTTTTAATGGTAGAGAGTGARTCTGTTAGATCAAATGTGCTGGAATGAGAATTGAAATCAAGACATATACGGCGGAATGGGTCGTTTAGCTCAAAATTTGTTCTAGAAAATTTTAAAAGTAAGGGTCTAAACTGCCTTGTAGAGCGAGCGGGAACGTWAAAATTAATATCAGATAAAAGAGATGGGCTACAGACTGACCCATTCATGAGTTTTACAAGAAATATTGTACCAAGCATCTCCCTACGACTAGCGAGTGTCGATAGATTTATAAGTTTTAAACGATTAGTGTAAGGGGGAAGAATTAAACTCGGATCCCAATGCAAATGATTTAAGGCAAAAAGTAAAAATTGTTTTTGAACGGACTCCAACTTATCCGAATGGACTTGGTAAATAGGGTTCCAAACCACAGATGCATACTCTCACCAGAGATGTAAAAACAATTTTCGTGGTAAGCCGATCTGTAAATTGTCATTAATAAATAACAAGAACAGAATTGGGCCAAGATGGCTGCTTTGAGGAACGCCTAAAGGAACATTGATTATGTCAGAAAAAGTATCGTTAGATATGACTTGTTGAATTCTATTACTAAGATTTTAGAAATATTGGTGGAAAACCAAGAAGATCAAGTTTATTCAAAAGTGTTGAATGGGATACTTTAACGAAAGCTTTACTCAAATCTATGTATATAACATCAGTATTCTTATTCTCCCTAAAGCCCGATGATACATGTGATACAAATGCAAGCAAATTAGTTATTGTAGATTTCCCTCTACGAAAACCGTGCTGAGTACAATAAATTAGTGGAGAAATCCGGAAGGGCGAAAAAACCATTATGTTATAATTGCTTCAAAAGTTTAGATATTGCAGACAACTTTGCTATTCTCCTATAGTTTTCAATAGATGACCTAAATCGACTCTTAAGTAAAGGAATTACAAATTTCTTTTTCCATATGGATGGAAATAAGCCTTAGCATAAGAGATGAATTAAATAGTTTTGTTAGGGGGTGGCACATTTCTTAAGAAAGGGAATCATATCTGGGCCATAAATGTATGATTGTTCTAACATATTTAACTGATATAAGACGTCTGCTTCGGAAATAGTAGGTGTATTAATGACAGAAATCGGACATAACTTCTGCTGATGCGAAAAATTTTTTGGAGATTTTGGAGAGTAATTGGACCTGAAGAATTCAGCGAACATATAAGAAATGGTGGCAGGATTCCGATTACTTTGGCGGAGGGGTAAAAAAACCAAATTTCCGTATAAATGGGGTATGTCCGGATAGGGGAGCTTCTCCAGAGGAGGAATATCCAAAAATAATATAAAAATTACTTATATTTTTTAAAATTTTCACTATTAAAAGTTCAAAAATATGCACTAATAACACAAGGTATTTCTCTATCTTCCATTAAATTTATTCACGTTTTTCACTCTGTATATTTAAATATACACTCTAAACATTGAAATAAGTTCACATTTCAATTTTATTTTATAATATTTCACCTAAATTTATTAATTTAAAAATCACTTAGCGAACTCGGCGTTGCAAAGGTTAGATTGTTTACAATTATGAGGAAAACGAGCGTCGCCACTTCTTTAACACCAAATATGTAGGATTCTTAACGATTTTTCTTTGTTTGTTTTTTTACGTGATTCCTTTTTCTACAATAATTATAATAAAAAATATTTTCTAACATTTTTTTAGTTATAATTGAGTTGTGAAAACTTTTTCCACATATTATACATTTTACATATAGTATGTATATGTATAATATGTGATTTATATTTAATAAACACATATAATTAAAACTCTATGATAATATAATATGATAAAATTTATATAATATCATGTCGGGATGACTGAAGTACTTTAAAAAAATAACCCTGGCCGAGCGAATATCCGGGTGGACTGAAGTACTTTCGCGGAGTACTCCTTTCTGCATTGGCGGCCTTCGGCCGCGCTTTAAAAAAATAACCCTGGCCGAGCGAATACCCGGGTGGACTGAAGTACTTTCRCGTAGTACTCCTTTCTGCGTTAAAAATAAAAAAATATATTGAGTTTTTGTTATAAAGTGGTTATATTTGTTGGTTACCATGCACTCATATCAGAGAACGTTTAATATAGAGAAGGTTCAATTGCGGACAGGTGTGTGAACTGTCAAGAGCTAACAAAAATCTATTAGTGGATTTCACCACTTTTGGCTCGGAAGGAGAAATTTTAACAGAGATCATTGAACAGAGCTGAGCATTGAATGAAAATTATGCTCAGAAATATACATTGCTTTTACAGACGCGTGTTGGCCTTTTGGCTTATATTTTTATACGTTTACATGCTATCATATCAATTGATATGAATATCATTTTGCGAATTTTTGTGAATTCATGCAAAATTGATAACATAATTATTCACTTACGCTATTTTCATGGTAATATTTGTAGTTAATGTCCAAATAAAAGCTAATTTTTAAATATTTCTTATTATTGGTAATATTATATAACTTCGTATGCATGTATATATGCTATATACATATATGAAATATTATCGTAATATCGTAAAAAAATAATATATTACAATAATAATATATGTATGTACATAAATCACACCTCTTATCATTTAAAACTTTCATACGCATCTATCCGGCAGACATGTATGCAAGTACAAATCAATTTCAAATCAAGATA
>NW_017537060.1:165945-168653 GCF_001853355.1 Bactrocera latifrons
TATTCAATTGCACATGTATTCATAAATATGCACAAAAAGAATTCATATGAATACACATTCTGCATGTAAACTGTATAGAAACATAAGTAAAAGAGCGAACATGCGTCTGTTAGAGCAATATATAGTTTTGAGCATAATTTTTATTTCACGCTCAGCTCTGTTCATACGAAAATGTTAAAATTTCTCCTGCCGAGCTGGCAGTGGTGAAACTGGCTCATCTCGACCGAGTTAGCCAAAAATATTTTTACGATCTCCGCGCCGTGAACCTTCTCTATGATAAACGTTCTCTGGTACTAATATACTTTACACTTTATTACTTAATATTATTATATAATATTACTAATACATATATGTAATATTACTTATTTGCTTAATAAATTTAAAAAATAAAATATCCATATGCATAAATAGAGGAATTTTTGCAAAGTAGAGGAATTTCAGCGAATTGCCTTATCATCACATGGCAGCGCTCCATTTCGTCGTAATTTTTGGTAAACAATATTATAAAATGTAATTTTTAAAATGCTAATTTTTTACGCAAAAAACCTGCTAAGAGTGTAAGATATGGAGTTATTTACAAGTTTATAGTGTAATTTAATTAATTTAAGGTCGAATATCACCTAATATATTTTTTATATCTATATCCCTATATATTTTTTAATCAGGAGGACTTCCTCTTTCCAACGGTACCTTCAGATCGCGGCGCCAAAGAAATCGGAATTGTGCCGAAATGGTCACTAGACATACTAGACTTATATTTCATAGCAGACGAAAAATTAGAAATCCTGCGTTTGGAGTTGACGAAACCATAGAACAATTTTGGATTACATATAATATTATATTATTTTTTACTTTATTTATATAATTATTAGAATATTTTGAATAGTCAACTAAACTAAACCAGTTTTTTTTTTTTTAAGTTTAAAAGCAGGAGACTTTCTATTCTTTCATTTACATAATTCTTTCGAAAACCATAAATTAGAAGGATCGTCTTTAGTATACCATCCCACGATTTCGGGGTTAAAAGTGATATGGATGGATAGGGCTGATGCTCCAAATTAAGAAAATTGGGGTATTCACAACCTGTCTTAAATCGTAAAATCGTAAAATTTTAAATTTTTACACTTGTTTAAAAAAAATTTGTTGTTGGATTACATACAAAAATGAGTTTACACATTTACAATTCTCAATACTATGTTTTCGAATCGTTAAAACTTATAGCTTTAAGAGACATGTGAAACCCCTAATTTTTATTTAAACAGTTGTTAAAATTTTAAATTTTTCGACTTTACGATGCTTTAAGACAGGTTGTGAACGCCCCAAATATATAATTGTTGCCGCCGCAAACTTATAGTTTTCGAGATATATGCATTTAAAGTTGAAAGTTTCGCAAATTTAATTTTGTAATTTCTCGATCTATAGTAACTTTTAATATTTTAAATATTTGCTAAAATAAGCATTTTATATTTTACATAAATATTATTACCCGCACAATAACAATAAGTGTTCCGTGTTGTCAAATCATAAGTATTGCCATATCTACACATTTATCAAACGAATAAAAAATAGGTTTATCCCCAAAATACATAAATCATTATCTCTTTTCTTGCTATAACATGAGTAAAAAGCAAGTTTTACTCGAAAAAAAACCTTATACACCTGATGTTGGATCGGCCAGGGTTATTTTTTTGAAGCGCGGCCGAATGCCGCCAACCCAAAAAGGAGTTTCACAAAAAAAACCTGACACACCCTGGTGTTGGCGCACCCCGGTGTTGGATCGGCCAGGGTTATTTTTTTTTGAAAAATTATTAAATGCAATTAAATATATATATAAGCCTTAAAACTTTTTTTACTACAATGGAAAATTTATTTCATATGATATTTGTGTTTTGCGTTTGAGCTTTCATATTCATTTTTATTCGTTTGATAAATGTGTAATTATGGCAACACTTATTATATGTCAACAAGGAATACTTTTGTTATTGTGCATGAAATGAAAATTGTGTAAAAAATAAAATGCCTAGGTTAAGCAAATAACTAAATAATTACTGTAAAAAAATATGTAGAAACAATGTAGTAAGTGCATAAAAAGTGCATAATATGAAATAAATAATTACTAGAGATCGAGAAATTGCAAGATAAAATTTGCAAAATTTTCAATTTTAAATGCAAATATCTCGAAAACTATAAGTTTGCGGCGGCAACAATTATATATTTTCTTAATCTAGAGCATCAGCCCTATCCAACCATACCCATTTTAATCCCGAAATCGTGGTATGGTAAACTAAAGTTTCCCCAATTAGAACTCATTTTTTGAGAAACAATACACTTCGGTACATATTTACAAATCAGTTTAAAATAGTTTCATTAAAGTGGGAAGCACTAAATTCAATATTGCCACTGTAATCTGGCCAAGTTACTTTAGAAAGTTCGTAATTAATCTTCTTAAAATTAACTTTCGCAAAGTTAAACCGAAAACAAAGATTTTGTGTATTATGTGCGCTACACAATGCTCGCGACCGACTGCAGCAGTACGACAGTGAACTGAAAATGGCGTTGTGAGTCCTACTACATGAATATTTGTGAGACGGCAACAACATATCAATGGCCGGGATGTACACAAGACAACACAGCTGTCCATTTTGCATGTACACAATTTCGTTGTGGCCATACTAATATCTTGCACTTCAATGAAATTTTAATATTTT
>NW_017537060.1:168818-207136 GCF_001853355.1 Bactrocera latifrons
TACCTCATCTCTCTATCTTCCATTCTACTGTCAACTCTACTGTCGTCCTACTGTCGTTGTCAAATATAGGATAAAATTGAAGTTAGCGAGAACGACAACTGTCGGCCTGCCGTTGTGTAGTCGTGCAGCTGTCAAAATAGGTCCGTCCATAAGAACGTGTGTATTTTAATATTTGACAGATATCGTTTGCAGTCTGTCTCGAGCATTGTATTCAGCACATTATTATGAGCAAAGTTAGCTATGATTTCGATATCCATTTTCAAAGCAGGATGATACGGGTTCTCTGGCCGAACCAAAGGATCACATCGGATAACGGAAAACATTGAAGCGTTATCAAAATAAACCAGATCTAAGAACTGGTTTGAAATTAAATTAATTTGGGTAAGACCCAATCCCGACATTTCAACTAAGAACTCGTTAAAACATAAGCGAGTACTAATAGGAATGGTGTGATCATCTATAGTTTTCCATGATAGCACGGTAAATTGAAATCCCCCAAAACAATCATGGAATCAGTATTGTTAGCCATTGAGAAAACATTACATAAACATATTAATGAAGCATGCTGCATATAAACAGATATATCCGAGAGAGGCGGTATATAAGACAAATTTAAGTAGATATGGCCACTATTAGCACAAATTCGAAAGCACTTAAATTCTATGAAGTCTGCATGCAGAACATCGACTTCTTAAGATGGAATTGATGACTTAACAGCAAACAAGACACCACCGTCTTTTCCACGGTAGAGGTGTACCATGGTCTTTTCTGCTCAGCCGATCATATCTATAGATTTCGAATTCACTGTTTTCATTATCAAAAATGTGAGTCTTTAGCCAAGTCTCTGTGAAAGCAATGATTTGGAAGTGACAATGAATGCTGTTTAAATACAAATCAGAAAGTTTTGTATTAAGACCTCTAATATTTTGATAATAAATAACTACATTTTTATCAATTCTTGTTCAGTTTCGAATATCGAGAGTATCGATATTTCGAAACCGATCACTGCTTGTATCCCTAGTGCCCAATTGAATTTCGAACAGTGATGCCATTTATAGCGTAAATATCGTGCAAAATCGTAATATTTTTTATTGGTTATATTGTAAAAAAACATAAAAATAGATAAGGTGCCACATATATTCATAAATTGGATTCTAATTTTAAGACATTTCCCGTGAAAATTGGTGCACGTTTTCGGAAAAGCCGCTCTCCTGAACATTTACCGAAAACACAATTCGAATTCACTTTCAAAGTATAATAAGCTATACTATCATTCTTGGTGTGAACACACTTTTATAGTCCAGTCATGATTTGTTGTAAAATTATCGGAAATCGATGTTGTAATTTAATCGAAGTAATGTAGAAGAATGTAAAGGCGAATATGTGTTTGCGTGTTCCTCAAAACTTTTGCTGTGAGTTATGAGTATTTTTACAAATTGCACCTAATATTAAGATTAACGCATGTAGGATGACCCTACTGACTTTTTGTGAATTAATGTTTGCTGCGAAATCTACAAAGTCTAAAGCAATACTCCAAAGTTTTCACAATGCCTAAAGTTGTTTCGCGTAGTATTGTGTGCTCTGATTCTAAAGATCAAGAAGAATATAATGAAGAAAAACCGTTAAACATATACTACTGCCTTTGTGGGAAACTGACATTAATCCTCGGTTAGTAAAATTAAATATGCCTTTCAAATTTCACATTTTTCTAATTTATACGCCAGATTGTACCATTGATATCCTACCACTGCGGCCTGCGGATGGAGCGCGTGTTATTGATGGTAAAAAGCATGCGCATAAACTAGCTTTTCAAGAAGGACATTCTCTATATATTAAACGGGAAAAAGGATACGAAGAGCAATTTCGCTTAAATGTACGTGGTAAATTTAAGAATAGCATCCCCCCGATTTCCGGGTTAACATGAGTATGTATGATATAGAGGGTCCTTCAGATTAAGTAAATACAAAAAATCCGGTGTATTAGGTATTAGTATGTACTAGGTAAAAGCTATGTTGGGCTCGTAGAGTAAAACAAACAAAAATTTGCAAACATTAGAATAAAATTAGGGGGTAGTGGGAAATATTTTGAACGAGTTGATACAATTTACTACCCTTAGGAATATGTGTGTTTTTTGAGTAAAATAAAATTTGGCTGCGATTTAGAATAGCATTCCCGGATTTTGGGGTTAAAATGTGTACGTACGGATATAGAAAGTCCTCCAGATCAAGAATACATACATATATGCCGCTGACTAATGGTTTTTGAGATATTTGCATTTAATGTTCAGAAAATCAACTATTTATGCGTGCTTCTCCGATTTATAATGCTTTTTACTTAAATTTTATACTTTTATATCCACTAACACTACACTAATTCGTTTCTAATTTTATATTCAATAGTGCAAAAATAACTTTAATTCCATATCAAACTTTAGTAAAGATACATTTATACATATAATAAGAAAGTGGTTGTAAACAAGCAAAGAATTGGTGTTACCATATTTTGTAATGGGGCACGATTCCGATTACTTTGGCGGAGGAGTAAAAAAACCGAATTTCCGTAGAAATGGGGTATGCGAGGGATAGGAGAACTTTTCCAGAGGAAGAATATCCAAAAACAATACAAAAATAACTAATGTTTTTTAAAATATTTACGTTTAAAAATTCAAAAATTTGCACTAAGAACACATGGGCACAATTCCGATTTTTTTGGCGCCGCGACCTGAAGGTACCGTTGGAAAGAGGAAGTCCTCCTGATAAAAAATATAATGTATAGGTACCGCAAACACACTTTATTCCCATTTTTCACTTCAAATTAATTAAATTACACTATAAACTTGTAAATAACTGCATATCTTACACTTTTAGCATGTTTTTTTACCTAAAATATCTGCATTTGAAAAATTACATTTTATACTTGTTTTAACCCCATTTGTTTACCAAAATTTACGACGAAATGGAGCGCTGCCCTGTGATTATAGGGCAATTCGCTGAAATTCCTCTTTTTCGCAAAAATTCCTCCATTCATGCATAGGGATATTTTCTTTTTTAAATTTGTTAAACAAATAAGTAATATTATATACAGGTATATATATATATATTAGTAATATTATATGATAATATTGTATATACATATGTATAAGTAATGTTATATAATAATATTACGTAATAAAGTGTAAAGTATATTAGTACAGTACGAAAGGCCAAATTTTCGTTCAATATGAGTGCATGAACCAACAAATATAACACTTTATATCCAAAACTCATATTTTAAATTTAAAAATTTATGTATCGCCACCTAAAATACAAAACAATGTATAATCAAACATAAATGGAAATCGCTGGCAGATATAATAACTAAATTTTATCCATTTTATAACGAAAACTCAAATTTTATTTGAATATGAGTGCATGTAACCAACAAATATAACCACTTTATAACAAAAACTAAATATATTTATTTATTTTTAACGCAGAAAGGAGTACTCCGCAAAAGTACTTCAGTCCACCCGGGTATTCGCTCGGCCAGGGTTATTTTTTTAAAGTACCCGACATCATATTATATAAATTTTATAATACGATCTTATCATAGAGTTTTAATTATATGTGTTTATTAAATATAAATCACATATTATACATATATGCACATACTATATATCAAATGTATATGTGGAAAAAGTTTTCACAACTCAATTATAACTTAAAAAATTTTTGAAAGTATTTTTTATTATAATCAATGTAGAAAAAAGGATCCCGCAAAATAACAAACAAAGAAAAATCGTTAAGAATCCTACATATTTGGTGTTTAAGAAGTGGCAACGCTCGTTTTCGTAATAATTGTAAACAATCCAACCTTTGCAACGCCGAGTTCGCTAAGTGATTTTTAAATTAATAAATTTAGGTGAAATATTACAAAATAAAATTGAGAAGTGTTCCCTCCATAATTGAAGTATAGTCTGGGCATCGGTGACTAGATCACCTTTGGGCGTTCTACAAGAGTATGCTCCGGTCTTGAAATCTTCTGTAAGCCGCCGCATTTTTTTTGTATTCGATTTTCGAGCATTACCCCTGTCGGCCAGCTTATCAAGCTCTTCGTACTCACGCATTTCAGCCTCTTTCTTTTTCTGTCTGAAAATGCGTCTCGCTTCCCTCTTTAACTCTCAGTATCTATCCCATCCTGCACGTGTTGTGGTCAATCGTAACGTTGCGAGGTAGGCAGCCTGTTTTCTCTCCGCTGCATCACGCCACGCCAATGGTTTCGGTTGCAGCTGTACGTAGGGAGTTTGAAATGCCGTCCCTTATACCGAGTTGTTGACGAGTGCTCTCAGAGAGCAGGAGTGCAAGCAAAGTAGAAAGTCGTTCGGCTGTCTGTTGTGATTGCAGCTTCTCAACGTCGAACCTTCCTTGTGTTGGTTGGTCAAGATAGTGGTCCGAGTCGATATTAGCACCTCGGAGCACACGCACATCTAAAACACTGGAGATGTGTTTTCCGTCTATCACAACATGATCGATCTGCTTGGTGAGTTTTTGTTCAGGAGACAGCCAGGTAGCTTGATGTATCTTCTTATGATGGAATCTAGTACTACAGATAACCATATTTGGGGCCTAATGTTAGTTAAACATTGAGAAATACCCTGTGCAATTTATACAATTTTAAAGCGAATATTTAAAAAAAATATATACGTGTTAGCAACTTTATATTTACATATTTCTCCTCTGGAGAAGCACGATTCTGATTATTTTGGCGGAGGAGTAAAAACACGAATTTCCATAGGAATGTGGTATGTGCGCTAAGGATGCTTCTCTGGATTAGGTATATGGTAAAAATAACGTATTTTTAAAATAATTCAGAAATTGCTCTAAAAGCACATGATATTTCTCTTTGTTTTACTATATATATTCTCCAAACATTGAAATAAGTTCACATTTCTTTTTTATTTTATTAAATGTTACCTAAATTTGCTACTTTAAAAATGACTTCGCACAATCATCGTTGAGAAGGTTAGATTGTTTACAATTATGAGGAAAACGAGCGTTGCCACTTCTTAAACAGCAAATATGTAGGATTTCTAACGAATTTTCTTTGTTTGTTTTTTTGTGCGAATTTTTTTCTATATTAACTCCAATAAAAAATACTTTCCAACATTTTTCAATTTATAATTGAGTTGTAAACACTTTTTCCATATACATATATGTATGTATAATATGTGATTTATATCTAATAAACACAAATAAGTAAAACTCCATGATAATATTATAAATTTATATCATATCGGGTTGACCGAAGTACTTTCGCGTAGTACTCGGTTTTGAATTGGCGCCTTTCGACCGGGCTCTAAAAAATAGCGAATACCCACGGTGAACGAATTACTTTCGCCACAGAACGTATATTTAAGGAGAAGGTTCACGATGTCGAAAATTTAGGGATATTTACTGTTTTGGATGAGCGTGTTTCACCACACCACAGAAAAATTATTAGCGTRTTTCACCACATTTAACATCAGGGGACACGAAAATAGCAGAATTGAGCCTTTTCAGTGTTAAATGAGAAAAGTTATGCTATTTGCAATGTTAAGTACAGATTCGCATATTTACAATGCGCAAACGACTCTGCGTATAGCATGTATACATATGTACGTAAAAATTAAACTATTTCATGATGAATGAAATCTTTGGAAATATATAATAACATCATATTTGTAGTATTACCTAATTATTTAATTAATTAGGCTTGATAAGATATATACATATGAACATATTTATATACACACCTACATAATTATTTGCAGGCCTTTMAATGTTTTGATAATATGTTCGCACATATTCACGTATGTAATTATGTGTGCATGTAAACAAAACGAACCATACGCATAATGTTTGTACATTTGTCCACACACAACTTTGTATGTAAATATGTATATATGCATATTATTTCAGGCGAAATTTCCGTTGACACGGACAACCAATGGCGAAGCCCATGTTTTGTCAAAGATTCAATGTGTCGAAAGAGTGACGCGACGACAAAGCGTCACAACATTGTGTCGGAATTGCTACCCGAGCTGAGCCGAAAACACAAACGAACGATCGCCAATTGAAACTGCTTCCCTTTCCGCTGTAACAACTTCTCCAGAAAGCAGCGCAAATATATGTATGTTTCTGTATGAGCTTGTATACATATCAACGCAGATTTTTGGAAGCCGCGTAAAAATATTCTTTACATTCCTTGACAAGTACAGTCACCCGGTTATGTGCCACAATCAAAGATACAGATTTTTGTGGTTTGTTAAGAATAAAAATATTATATGGCACATAAGCGAGTGCGGACACTTAAGCGAGTGATACTTAAAACAATAATTTCTATGTATTTCAAAAAACGTGAGAAGCTGCATGATATAGGCTGTTAAGAGGGATGGTTTTCATGTAAGCGGAGTACAACTTAACCAGTATTTACTGAACACATAAATCAGAGGAATATTGAATATTTTCTTTGATACATCTCTTGACTTGAAAATCGACAAATAAACTATGTTGTCAATTTTATTCTAATATATTTGAATACTTATATTTGCGGTTTTGTCACTTTTTCCTTCTCATGCAAATATCAGAAATTGTTCAATTTATGATTTTTAGCTTTTGCCATCGTCGCGAAAATACGGTTGTAGGCAAAGGCTTGTTCGGGGAGATGTGATGGTGTTTGCTTTTATGAATGAAGCGACTTTGCCTGTTGAAAGCGCGCTAATGTTCATGAATGAAAATGTTGTTGTTGTGTGTTTTTCTACAAATTTGGCCATCAACTATTTGGCTGTCATATCGACAAATTTAATTGAAGAAATGTAATTTTCATACAATATTATTGTAATATATTAATTTTTTAGGGTATTATGATAGTATCTCATATATAATACATACATATGTATATACCATAATTACAAACATATTCATATAATTATATTATATTCTCAAACATAAGAAATATTTAATAATCAACTCTTATTTGCATATTAACTACAAATATTGTTTTAAAAATAGGATAATTTAATTAGAATGTTCTAATTTATGCATACATTCATAGAAATGCGCAAAATGATAATCATATCATTAATATGATTGCATGTAAACGTATAAAATTATATCCAAAATCTAACATACGTCTGCAGTAAGAATGTATATTTCTCAGCATATTTTCATTGAATGCTCAGCTCTGTTCACGTGCCACTTAAAATTTCTTCTCCTTAGCTAATTGTGTGAAACACGCTCATCTCATTTTGTTAGCTTTTGACAGTTCACACGCTTGTCCGTTGTTGGACCTTCTCTATAAATATACGTTCTCTGCTTTCGCGTAGTATTCTTTTCCGCGTTGCCGCCTTCGACCGACGATATATATAATAAGTCAAAAAAGTCTTGCGGTATTTTTTATTGAATTTTCAATTGATAATAAAATTGGTTACAATAATGCGATTCAAGTCAAATATGCGGCGTTTTGTTCGATGACGCGTTCCCAACGAGATGCCAACTTCATAATGCCCTCTCATAGAATGTCGCTTCCCTATTGGAAAAAACCTAGGAAAGCCAATTTTCACAAGACTCTCTTGTGTCCAACTTCAGACTACCAAGCGCGTTCGCCATGGACAGAAACAGGTGGTAATCACTTGGTGGGAGATCCGGACTATACGGTGGATGCAAAAGAACCTCCCATCCGAGCTCCCGGAGCTTCTTTCGCGTCACTAAAGATGTGTTGGCGTTGGCTGGCGTTGTCCTGATGGCAGACAATGATGGCCTCTTCTGTATGAGTGCTGCCTTCATGCGGTCCAGTTGTTGGCAGTACAGGTCCGAATTGAGCATTTGGCCATAGGGGAGCAGCTCATAGTGGATTATCCCCTGCCAATCCCACCAAACACACAGAAGAACCTTCCTGGCGTCAATCCAGGCTTGGTCAACGTCTGGGCCGCTTTTCGACCACGACCGTTTGCGCCTTACGTATTGCGATTCGCATGCGTCGATACAGTCAAAAATGTTTTTTTGCGTCAATTCGTGTGGCACTCATACATCGAGCTTCTTAGTGTCTCCAAGCTTCTTCAAATGGTTTATAACGATTTGATGACTCATGCCCAGCTCTTGACCGATGCTACCGCTGTTACTAAGCCGGTCTCTTTCGACCAATTCAGCGATTTGATCGCAATTTTCGACGACAGGCCTTCTGGAGCGTGGCGCATCTTCGACCACCTTCCTACTTTGGGTATGAAGATCACCTCAGCCGTCCTCCATGGGTCAGGGATGTACGCCATTGCGAGGCTCTCYCTCAGCAGCCGAACAAGGTGAGGTAGCAGAGGCTGTTCACCCTATTGCAAAAGCGCTGGGAAGATACCGTCCACCCCTGGAGACTTGAATTTTTCGAACTAGGCCATTGCCCACTTGATCGAGTCCGCAGTGACTAATTGCCTAGCAGTTACCCAATCCAAGCGGGATGGCCTATGTTCGCACACAGGTAGACATTGGTCCACCGGGATGGTCTCCGGGAAGTGAGCACGCAGAAGCTCTGTCGCCCTGTCCTCCGCCCTGGTCGTAAAAGTCCCGTCACTTCTTTTGATGGCTAGCTCCGTGTTAGTCTTCCCACTAGCCAGAGCCTTGTGCAGTCGCGCCGCTTCTGGTGTGGAGGAGACCTTCTCACAGAAACTCCTGAAGCTGGCTTGTGTTGCTGACCTAATCTCCTTATTGTAGAGGGTTAGGTAGCTCCTGTATTCTTCCCAGACGCCTGTACGTTTTGCCTTGTTGACTATTAGGGGGCAGCTTCCATTGTAAGCTTTAGTGATAGACTCGTTCAGTACCAACACTCCGCTTTCTATTCCCGGGCCCGTAACGCTATCATCGGTCTGCCTCTCCCTATTTAATTCATCCTGTAGCATTACGCTGAAGGCACTCCAGTTGGTCCTTCGAGGGTTGCGTCTTGGGGTGCTGACCTCAACCTTCAGTGCGAACCTTACAATTTTGTGGTCTGACAGGGAGGGCTCCGTTGAGACCCTCCACCTTAAGACCCAACCATTTGCATGCTCGTTGCTGAAGGTGATGTCCAACACCTCCCTCCTCCTTATATTTATAAAGGTGGGTTCGCAACCCACATTTTCAATAGCTAAATTACTACCTAATACATATTCTAATAGAGACTCACCGCTTGTGTTGCAGTCCGTGCTTTTCCATTCTACATGGTGAGCGTTCGTGTCGCATCCGATAATGAGGGGCAGCCTGTACCTCTGGCAGTACTCCACTAGCCTTACCACCACTTCAGGGGGTGCTACTGCTGCCTCCCCTGGGAAGCAGGTTGATGCCAGGACGAAGTCTCTGCCTTCCCAGTCTCTGGCCTGTACCGCCACCAARTCCTGCGTCAGGAACTCTGAAATACAGAAAAAGTCGACATTATTCCTGACTACTATGCATGCTCTTGGTCGCCCACTAGAGAGGTCCCAGATAACCTTCTTGTGTACCGTCTTGAGGCCTTCGACCTCACCTTTATAGACCCAAAGTTCTTGGATCAGCAAAATGTCCAACTTATCCATTGTGAACCTGCTCGTTATGACTGCCGAGGCTTCCGCCGCGAGATGTAGATTTACTTGGGCGATTTCCACGTCGACGGCCATTAAAGTAGTGGCGCGAGGGGGGGCATGTCCACATCCCCTCCGTCATTCGCCCTGCTGTGCACATGGTCGCCTAGTCCCTCGAGGAGTCAGTGGCTGGAGGGTAGCTCGGCTTCCTGGGCAACCGGGACGTCAGCGGTTGCGACTAGCGCAGTCAGCTCAGCGCTCACGCTCCGTTGTTTTGCCACCTCGTCCACCTGCATCCTCTCCACCACCTTGTTTTCCACCGTTTTGTCCTGTTTAGACCCTCTGCCGCTCGGCTGAGTGACAGCCTTCCCTGCTTCCTTGCTCCTTGTGGTCACGAGCTTGTGCGGCCTCAGGACCACCAAGCTGAACCTGTAAAACAGGCGGAAGCTTGCAGCACGGRCGTACCTGTACGATTCGTCATCAATGTACAGGTACAATCTCCATCCTCGTAGGTCACCTTTTTCCTCTTACTGTTCTGGTTCTGGTTCTTAATCAGACCGAGGGCAAACTCGTACGGCTTGTCCACGCTGCGGGGGAACAACATTGTCATCCTGTGCCTGACCGGCAGATTCCCCGCCCTTTTTGCACAGGGGACTGGACCGGTCCAGCCTCCTAGCTTTGGGGCAAATTCCCGCAGCCAGTTGGCGGACAACTCGTCCATACAGTCCACCTGCAACATGCCATCTCTGAATTCTACCCCAAGAAAGGATGCCGCGTATTCATCGCCTCTGAATACTTCTTCCAAGAAGAGATTTTGGAGCACCGTGAGCTTACCACACTCTTTTGTGGGAAATATCCCAGTATCTGCGTATCTCCTCTTGGCCAGGGATTCCGCCGCTTCGGGGGTCATCCCGTCCCGGAAAAACCGCAGATACCACTTGAGGGAGGCACCGCTTATTGGCCTTCCTTAGAGGGTCATCGCACCCGCCTGGTTTGTCTGCTTTAGGGAGATATCTCTGCCCTCCCCTCCTGCGTGCACCACCGGCCTCTGCCCGATGAGACTCACCCGAGTCTGAGTAACTTGGGAGGCTCTGTTAGAATACAGCCGAATGTTTCTCCTGGCTGCAAATCATCCAATGGGCACAGGTCGCATGACACCCTGGATTAGGAGGTGGTAGTTCTTATTTGCTAGTCAGCACCACCCACACCGGTTGGGGGGTGCCGAGTATGCCGTGCGACTAAGCCTCTGCACCGCGGCAAGATGCCTACCATTAGCATCGAGTGACCCTAGTGCAACTTCGTTCTGAATATTGTAGCAGGTTAAACTTCTACCAATCCAGAATAGACCCTGACATACCCAATGCCCTGCATGCGACGCATGATACTGACCACCTCTTTGCATGAACCACAAACCCCACTCATCTAACACCCTCCTCCTTTAGGTCTGACCAGGTCGAAACAGCACGTTTCTTGTGCCTCCCGTTAGATGACGTCGACGACAACGGAATTGACCCTTACATTCTCAACTCGGATTAGATAACCGTTAAAACAACAACAACAACTCGTGGAATATGGCGATGATCAAATTCTCGAATTATTGGACGGCGAACATACCTTCGACCATCAGAACCCAAGTGATTAATTTTTGTTACATCGTTCCAAACGACATACTTCTGTTGATTTGTTGTGTTAGACCAAAAAGAGTTGACAAAAGGGTTCTTGCGTGCTACCCTGCCGTGAAGTCCAGACTCGACCAAACGCCGGGCAATTGTTCTCTTGCATATTTGGACATGGTATTCGCCTTGAATTTCACGTAGAATGTCAGTCTTGTTTTTGGGTCTCCTCGGGAGACAGTAGTAGGTCTACGGTATATTTCTGTTGAAGCTTTTTAACGTTTTTCTTTGCGTGCAATATTGAAAATAGTTTTAGAATTCTGTATTTGCTTAAGGACATTCAAAACAATTTTTTTTTAGTATCTGATCTTATTTCTTTTCACATCTTTCCAGACCGACGAAGGTTGAAAATGTATCTACGAAGAGTAGGTGTTCAGCAATAGCTTTTTCTCATTAAAAAAAATTGAACAGTAAATTTTAATATATTTTAAACCACAACTTTCAAACACATCCTTACCTTAAATCACTAATATTGCTAATAAAAATTAGCACCAGAAGGAATTCTAATACTTACAAAAAAAAAAAAATATTTCTAATCAGCTGTCGCCTTCTATATCGTAACGCATTTACTACTTGGGAAAAGTTAAAAGAACTTTAATTTCACAACTACAAAACAGAGTGAATTTAGTAGTATATAGAGTAACGCAAACTTTTAGGAATATAAATAATGGTATATCAAAATATTTTATCATTATACTTATCAACCAACTACAGAAAAGCGAGCGTTTCTAATTAGCTGTCAACGGCCGTAAAAGCTGAAGCAAAGAATGCTTTGACGGGAATCACGATGGAGAATTTTCTAAGTGCTATGATGACTTGAAAACTCGTTCGCATTAGTGTATTGCAGCGTGACTGGATTACTTTGAATGAGATGAAATGACAAAATTCCCCTTTCAATTTGATCACAATAGTATAGCAGAATTTTAAATTCCACTTGATTCGTTTAGTTTCCAGTACGCAAATCAAGAAGCAATTTATATAACGGGATAATACATTGCACGAATAATGTGTTTAGTGTGTGCCACCTTATGACCAAAAACTGTTTAAATCCAATAAAAACTGTTCAAACTCATAGGTACCGAATATTTAGACCCCGATACCTTTAGTTGACTTTTGACCGAAAATGTTGGTCACACACTGACCCAAAAAATAAGGTGACATTTGAATTTAAACTGCGCGCGTCGAAGGATTTGGAGAATTATTATTTTTTAGGTTGGTAGTACTGTCAGTCACATTTATGTCAAAATATTCATTAGCTCACATACGTGTCGTTTTGTGAGCTGCTAAAAGTAAGTTTTTCGTTTTTGGCGATGTCGAAATTTGTTGAGCAAAGAATTTGCATTAAATGATTATTTCGCCAAAAACTCAACCCATATCGTTCCGCAACGACCGTATTCACCTGATCTGGCGAGGTGCGACTTCTGGCTGTTCACCAAGCTCAAAAGACCGCTCCGGGGACACCGTTTTTATACGATATTGTAGCCGCAGCGAAGATGGAACTGAAGGCCATCCCGGAAATTGACACTACAACCGGTGTTTCGAAGATTGGAAAATCCGTTGGCATAATGTACTACATCTAGTGGGGATTACTTTGAAGGGGATGAAATTGATTTGGAAGAATAAATAAAGAATTTTCAAAATAAATACAATGTCACCTAATTTTTTGGGCACAGTATAACTGAAATTAAGGGATAATCCGTCTCTTATAATAGTATGTCTGTATGTCAGAAATTAGCCACCTTCTACCTAGTGTAAAGATTTTCGATCTTCGGGGTGACTTTCTACCGCACATACCGGTCAATATGAGTGTTTTATTCATTACAGTGTATCGTTGTACCTAAAATAGATAAATTTGACTGAAAACTTAACCTATCCCATTTATAACTAAAATGAGGATTTTTGAACGTCCAGTTGTCTTTACTCTATATGATTGGTTTTACACCTTAAAGTACTTCCCTGGATTTGGTTCTTGCAAGTTGCAAAAGTATAAAATGATCGGTTGCACCCGAACTTAGCCCTTCCTTACTTGCTTATAGATATTATTGTAGTATGTAACTGCTCTGTAGCATGAGATTCTAATTAAATTGATTTCATCGTTTTCTAACCAACACTGCTGTTCTACTATGTGTCTTTCCATCTGTGTGGTTTGTAACATAGACTCTAAATCTTGGTATAATGAAGTTTTTTTTATTCGTAAGATGAGTTTCTGACAATAGCATTACATCTATATTATTTTCATCTAGAAATCTAATAAGTTCCAATTTATGTTGGTAAACACCGTTAGCATGCCATATACAAGTGTTCAAAATTAAAATTTTTTATTTAAAAAAGTTTGCAACGTATGTTTTTGTGCTTTGATTATCTCTAATCATATTTTGAAAATCATACTTTCAACGCTTCCATTTGGATGGTTTTAGGGCAATTGCATTTGTGCAGTGTTGCCTCTCACTACGTTTACATAGCTCCCTTGTGTAGCATTATCTTTTAGATTTACTGGTTTTAAAATATAGACAGGGTAATCTTCATAGAGCGTCATAGATTTTATGATTTGAATCAAGCGCCGTTGACATTAGAATTTCTAGCAGTTTATGGCGGAAATCACCAGACAATAGAATTATTGCTCATCCAAAACATCTCGAGTCATCGCGTAGATCTTTCAATGTTCGGTTAAGTGTTTCTAATGCTCGTTTATGAACCATTGTGCATTAATGAAGATTTTCGGTGCTTATAAAACTTTGGTCATTGCGGATTTTTTTGCAATAATATGGGACCTTACCAGTTCCACCGGGAGCATACAGGAAATGCAAACCACTATTTCCGTCATCAATTGCTTCCATTAAAAAACCACAAACATCCTTTTGTTGGGACTCAGCAGATGGAATTCGAAATATTGTCGAAGCTAGAAGGGAAATAGTGACCGGGCGTTTAGCAGATACATATGTATGTATACGAGCGCTTAGGCAGAAAGCGAAATCGCGCTTTTCTCGGACGAGAGATTTCTCGGTTTTTAATTTTTACGATTTTTTTATTGGTGGGCAGGATAAGAAAAACTAAACGTCGTATGGAATTGAGGCAAAGTTAATGATCTTTGGATTTAAATTATCTTCTATTTAAACTAAAAAAAACTAAGTTTGAACATATGTTTAAACAACATAAAGAAAATGTTTTTGGTCCAAAAAAACTTTTTTTTCAAATGTTAAACACTTTTGGAATTATAAACTTTATTAATTTTCTTAGTTCAACCAGAACATTGGTTATTAACAAATATGAATTTCTTTGAACTTTTTATGTTTCCGATAGAATTTGCGACCTGGCAGTATTTTTTCCAAAACTCAATAATTAAGACATTTCGTGTTTTATATATATATTTTCCCCTATATTAATAAAGATAAATTAATTCATAATAATAAAATAACTTGATTTCTTAACTTACATTTCAAATCTCTGAGCAACTATCTTCTTGCTTTGTTTCTGATAGCAAAACCGAACAAATTGGTTTATGTGAAACCAAAACCGATACACATTCTGTTGCGAATATCAAACCAATAATGTCTGAATTCATGACACCTACTTCTTTTTTTTTTTWTYWKTTTCAATTCTGATTCCGACAACTATCAGATTCCACAACACCCCTGAATGTGTCTTGAATATTGAAATATGTGGCGCATACGGAATAATCCAAATCTTGTCGACAACGAAATCCATTCTGTTCAAGTTTGTAGTAGTACGAGTAGTTCGAATATTGTCATCTGGGGATAGATGCCAATACAGTGTATGACCACTGTTGCTTTCTTTTACATATGTATATATAGAGAATTAAATAGAATTATTCTTCTCAATATAAACTATTCTTTAGTGTAAGCATTGCAGTCTGCCTTTATACTATCGCCACGATCCAGCATCTGATGTTACATTTATTATTCGGGGCTCGTTAGTTCGCAAAAAGATGGAAAATTTTCTTGAGTCAGAAGAAGTAATGACAGCCGATTCATCTATTGAGGGTGTTGGATTTGGTACTAGCGAAAAAATTATGGTAACCCGACATACAAAGCACATGGGGAAATTCAGTTCAGTTACTGTGTCAACCATTGACGAAGAAGAGGATGAAATCGAAGCTGTAAGGAAATTATTATACTTATTATTAAATGTTTTTAACTTGTGTTTTTTTCCTTTTATATAGCGTGAAATTGCAGATAGTTACGCTAATAATGCAAAAATTATAGAGAAACAACTGCAACGAAAAGGTGGAAAGTTGACGGATTCGACTTCACATAATAAAAAAGAAGAAGCACCCATTGCAAAGAAAGCAAGAGGAACATTGCTTGATATATAATTTTTTTTAAACAAATATCCACTTTGCATGAAAATAATAATTCCAGTCAGATATTTCTTAAGGAATATATAAACACGTAATATATAAAAAAGGTATAGATGAATTTTTCCAAATGAATGACAGAAACATAAAATGTTGAACATTAAGTTTAAAATCCTACAATCAGCAATTAATTGCAACTTGAAAATCACCTTTTCGAGATTTGGTGGCAGCAAATAATGCGTCGATAATAGTAGTTGTTGACGCCGCCCCCGCCCAATTTCTTTTGCCACGTCTGTATCGGCAGAGCAATCTTTTCTTTTCCTCTTATTCGAAGTTTTTTCGTTTATACCAATATTTCGTTCGGAACGAATATTTTGTTCGCTACTATTTTTTCATTCATTAGTATTTTTTCGCTATTGAAGGATTTTTGGAATGAATGATTTTATGCAAGTAGATATCTGGCAAAGATTTTTTGTACGAATTCATTTATTCCATTTCAAGTAAATGGTATTATATTCAGCAAATGTACGAATAATGCTTAAATTGTGTGTATTTCAAAATTATGTTGAATGATTTATGTTGAATTATGTGTGATAATGGAAATTAAATTGAATGCATGTATGAGTGGTAGAAATTAATAGATGCTTAAAATAGATTTAAGTGAAAAGTATTAATAATAATAAGTATAGACTTATAAAGCGATAATGTAGGAGGCATCGCCAAATTAATAAGATGACTAAAGTAGATTGAATTACTAGATTCATATGGTCATCGGTATTTGGCAAGATGCCAAAGCAAAGGCCAAGCAAAAAAGGAAGAGCAGCAAAGGCAAAGCAGCACAGGCTAATCAGCAAAGGGAGAGCAGCAAAGGCAAGCAGCCATCCCAACAAACAAATGAGTATAGTGGTGAAATCGAAATAGTTCGAAAATAACCCAGTGAACAAAAGTGAAAGTGAATAGTGGATACATCAAATAAGTGCTTGTGAATTTTTTTTTGTATTTGTATTCGCATTTAAATAAAGCAATTAAGCACACATCAATTTTGTTTGTGTCATCCGAATACTAGCGTGCAAGTGCATTGGGACGATTACCCAGCAAGCACATACAAATTAAAAAAAAAAATATATATATATATATATATATATATACTTAGAGAAAATACTTTACTCAATTTATTAATTTTTTTGTTCTTTCGAAAATTCACGCTTCACTCAGAAACAACGCACTACTAATTTTTAGTTTGTCCGTGAGTGCTTCTGTAACTTTTGAACTTTTTGCAACATATTTGCAAATATTTTAAATTTTAATTTCAAAGTTTTAGATCCGATTTTGTGCAACATTTTTGCAGTTCCGGTTCAATTTCCAAAACAATGGAATCCCACAGCTGCAGACGCTCTACTGGAGTTTGAGGAGTCTTTTACTCCAACAGCAAACAACMAAAGTGCCTACTCTCTCGAAGTACAACAAGCTGAACTGAGATCTCTGTGGGCAGAGGTAAAGTCAGAATACAAGTTGTGTTTGCCAAAAGTGGATCCTTCCGACACAAGCTCAATTGACGACATTAAGCTTAAATATTCAAGCTGTTACCAYGCTTAKGTGTGTTGCGCGGCCTTGATGGGCGAACACATGCACAACCTCACGGCGTTCAACCCGTGAGGTATTCTATCAATTTACCGACATGTAATACTGAGATATTTCATGGCGATGTTTTACAATGGCCCTCATTTAGGGATTTATTTGCTGCTATATATGGGAATAACCCAAGGCTATCTCCGGTAGAAAAGTTATTCCATTTACATCAAAAAACGCGAGGTAAAGCAAAAGCTATTGTTTCGAAAGCGCCACCGACGAATGACGGATTCGCATTGGCTTGGAATAATTTGTTGTGTAGGTATGAAAACAAGCGAGTGCTTTTCCACACACAACTAAATTTATTGTTCAAGCTCCTGCACATTTCTACAGAATCTGAGACCGAACTCAGAAATTTACAGCGGGAGATAAATAGCTGCATATCAGCTTTACAGATACATGGCATCGATGTAGATAGCTGGGATGCCATGTTCACGTATTTGTGTTCTATCCGACTACCGGACTATACACTGTCGCTTTGGGAACAATCTCTGGATTCGGATTCAGAGATSCCAAAATGGGTTGAGTTAGACAAGTTTCTAACCAAACGGGTTAAAACGCTTGAGAGAGTATCAAACCTCRAAGGCGAGTTGAGTACTCAACCTAATATTGAGTCGGCTGATGGTGAAGGTCGGATACCAACCTTGCAGTCAAGGATTGGATCCAAACCCATCAATTTCCATCACGCTAAGAAAAACAACATTAAATGTAAACTGTGCTCATCTCAATCGGACATTTTGAAAACTTGTCAAAGATTCATTAAGATGCAACCTAACGCACGTTTAAATGCTATCAGAAAACTTCACGTCTGCCTTAACTGTTTATCAGACTCACATGAAGTCAAAAATTGTAGAAGTATGTTTAATTGTAATAAATGTAAACAGAGACGTCCCTCTATGATTCACCGGGATCAGAGTGAGGAAATAGGTGAGATATCCGACAGCACAGACACTACTGAAATTTCTACTAAATCTCATGTGGCCTCTATTAAGACCAATATTTCAAATGTGCCTACCAGTCGAAGCATGCTCTTAGGTACAGCCATGGTGACCATATGTCACAACAAGAGCGCCTTCACTGTCAGAGCCCTGATTGATTCGGGATCTGAAGCCACCTTCTTAAGCAATAGTCTACAAAAACGCTTACATCTGGCAAGCAAAAAGGTCAGCGCGCGAGTTTCAGGATTGAATAATACCGTATCAGGACGAGTTCAATCGGTATGCGCGATTACAATTGGTTCGCCCCGCAACAAAAGTTTAAGCGTTGGTACTGCCAAAATTGACTGGACTGCTTCCATCCAGGTCAATTAACTCCTCAACTTTAAAAAGGTTGCGCAATATCCCCTTAACGGATAATAATTTCTATACGAGTCAAAAGGTTGACTTGTTGATTGGAGCGGATCTTTACCCGAAAATCATTCTAACTGGGGTAAAGTCGGAAATCTTCGGATCACTTGTTGCACAACGTACAGTGTTCGGTTCAATCTTAACAGGTTCCGTTCCCTCCGAAGAAGTGAAAATAAATGGCAAAGGCGAGGCACAAAATTCAACAATAACGCAACAACAAACACAATCCCATTTTTGTAGTCAAAATTATACTAATTTCATATTTACACAACAGGCATAAGAATCGCCCCATCAACAGACTATGCGGCAACAGCAGTCGAAAAGACAACAGAAACAATTATCACCACATCATCCAACAACGCCCCAACAACAAATGCATCAACCATATCAACAGCAGCRCCAGCACCAGTTGCTAGGCGATCCGTTTGCTGCAATGTTAACGGCGACACGAGATGCACCAGCTAGTCTCCAATCTAGACTACAACAACAACAGATTTCACAATTGGAGTCACAGCCACCGCCGACATCAACGCCTACCCAGATCCTAACACAGACGCAGACAGCGATTCAGTCACAGTCGCAACCTCAGTCGCAGACATAACCGCGGCAACAGCCATTACCACAACAGCATCAAAAACAACAACGGCAGCAGTCAACGCAGAATAAAGCACAGCTGCCGATAACGCAGCCGTCTATGTCTCTAGCGCACATTTCGTCACCCATGGCGTCCAACCCAAGGGTGGCAGCGCAACAACAACAACTTCAGCATCAACCGCTGGAAATCAGCTGCATCAGCCACCGCAACAGTCCCCTACACCGACATCAACACCATCACATCATTTGGCTAACATTCTGAACCAAACAGCCACCTCGAACGGCTCTTCTACATTGACCGTGGTGGCAAACGACAGCAACAACAGCAGCAGCAACAGTTCGACCAACAGAATTTTCTACAATCAGACCACCTCAGTGCATGACGGTAACACGCAAAGCTCTGACCAACGATGCCTCTCCCGCATACCACACTCGATTCGTCTCGAGACTCGATTCGTCTCATCGGCCACCCCATCCGAAGCGAAGGCGTCGGCGAGACGTTCGTCGTCAAGCAGGTGCACGCYGTATTATCAAGGAGAGGGGGTCAACTCATCGACACTGGGATATATAATGTCCGGTGTCGTATAATATCGGTACCATAAAGTACACTGGCTGCCAACACCTCACATTTACCGCCTACCCATGATCGAGTTACACTCGAGTCGTCTCGCCGGCCTCGGAAGGTGGTGACTTCTATGCAAATTGGCGGCATGGCAATGACCGACTGAGATTCGATTTATCCCAGCGGCATTTCCCGAACCGAACTTGAGAATGTTGACGCCGCCCCCACCCAATTTCTTTGCCACGTCTGTATTGGCAGAGCAATCTTTTCTTTTCCTCTTATTCGAAGTTTTTTCGAAGTTTTAATTCGCGCGCAACTAAACCATAACTAAAAAGTTGCGCGCTCTCTTCTTTTGCGACCGCTCACCGATCCAGACGTGCTAAGTTTTTGTCCAATTTATTATTTGTAAAATACATTTATTATAAGAAACCTTTTGTTTTTTTTTATTTAACATTTGTGGAATAACTTGCGCCGATCGTTTCCTCACGGCCAACCACATCTACGGAAAGAACGAGCACCGTGCTCCACCACCCGTGCTCCCAAATCCAAATCTCACAATTCGACTTTCGAAATACACTACTTTCTTGCATTATTTGTTTATTTATTTATCCTTTTTGTTAAAAGAAAACAAATTGAAATTTGTATTCTTTTTTCTTTGTATTTGTACACATATATAAAAATAGTTCCTTTCTGTATCATATATCAACTTTATCAAAAATACTTGCGCCCTATAAAGACAGAATGAGATCTTACTATAATTTAGAAAAACAGCCCGAAACCAAAATATTAATTAATAAAATAGAAACATTAAAAAATCAACGTATGCCAAATATCTATAGGAACAAAAGATCACTTAACTTTCTTGGTTCTGTTACTTAAATTTATAACTGGTACACCAGATCATGACGACGTTATCGAAATAAAAACATCAACTAATAGAAAATAATAACAAATAAAAAAGCATTAAATCACTCGATTCTAAAGCAATAAATGAGAATTTAATAATAGGAGAAATTTACATATAACGAATTACAAACAATAAAAGATACTATTAATTTCTTGAAAAATAAAATTTTTTACTCTTGCACACTTAATTTGAATAACGTGCATGAATTAATAAACCATGATTAGTTAGATCTTCCACTAATCAATGTATTGGAATATTCTGATATCCATATTTCTTATTTAGAACAAGCTATAATTACAATTTACAAACACCCAATACTCGGAACTAAATGTAGATTATTTAATGTATACCCTTTTGCTCATAAGCATGGTAAAATTATTCTAGACTCTACAATAGCAAAGAGTTTCAAAATGCAAGAATTTTTTCAGCAATTTTATTTGTAAATCAGAATCCTCTGATAATTACAATATCAAAATACTAAATTTTAATCCAGCATAATGTGAAACAATTCGCGAAAATAACGCTCCACTCCAAATTCTAGAAAACGGTCATATTTTGACAGATTATAAGCATTCTTGGAATAATATGCCTATATCTGGCCCGAAATTAATTCATTTTTCAGAATTCGCAAACATTGATGGAATTATATATTACATCCATCAACAACAAATCAGAGAAATCGTACAAAAACAGCACAGCGAAAAATTCGAACTCCGTATTCTTCCCTCAAAATCAAGCTACAAGTTCAGTAACATACAAGAATTCTCAACATTTTTAATTCCTGTCCAAGAAAATCCAGTGCATTCACATTAATAATCATAGCATTTCTTACTTTCTTAGCAATCATTTACAGATTAGTTCACCTTTGCAAATATTGCGAAAATGTTAGAATACTCAACAGACAAAGTCAAATCGATGGCTTACCCAGTTAGAACAGTGACGGTCATGTTACCAAGTGACGTGCCGGTCACGTGTGCTGGTTTAATTGTCACTTTTTCCTATCACTTTCTTAAGGGCGAATYAAAAAAGCTCCCAAAACTTTTGTATACATGTGATCTTTTATCACCTTCTCGCTCACATATTTTCTGCTGTAATCAAACTATATCCTTCTCTCTCACACTTTCATTAAATTTGGGATAAATCAACAAAACTGTTTTCAGGAAAGCGTGACTGTGCATTCTACAATAGCCTAGTGGGTAAAACACTCGCTTGGTATTCCTGCAACCTAAAGTTCGAAACTCAAAAATATAAAGATTTTTTTATAAAATATTTTTTTTTTTTATTNAATATATAAACTATTTTTAATAGTTTGATTTCAGTTTTGATATTTTATATTACGAAAAATTATAATTGAAAAGTTAGATGTGTACAAAACTACATATGCGAATTGAGTAATGGCAACATTGTTCAAGCAAATTGATTTTTTTCACAACTCTTTTGCCCTTCACTCCGTAAACTGATATTCCCCTCATCAAGCCATCGTGCGCACTTTGCTAACTCTGCGGGCTAAAAATGTGCCTATCCCTGTGCTATGCAATAGCTTTACCGCGGCAGTCCCCTAGTGCCACACGTCTTTTTTTTTTAATAATATAAAAATTATTTCGATAAATTCTTATATAGATATAAAAAATAATATATACTTATACATATATCAAAAAAATTATTACAATATTATATTTATCATTCAGCTTTTCGCTTCCTATATTTTTTTTGCTTAAATCTATGGTGGCTCATTTCGATGGACTTCCGCATTTGTTGCTCGAAATTCGCAAGTCCACAGGTGATGAAAGAATCTATAAAAAATGTAATGAAAAATCAATGTAAAATACATCTTTTTAGGTAAATATGTATGTATTAAATTTACCATATAATATGTTGGACAACAGAAATTTCGATAGCGGTTGCTTGCCTCCACTACCGTCCGAGTTTCACAAACTCAGGAATTCGTCAGTGTTCAGTTGCCGCAACACTGTCGGAACTACCTTTCATCCTTAAAACAAACTGTTTCTGTAATTTGAAAATATTATGCAAAATAAATWTTGTTTATTGAAGAAATTGTATACATTACTAACCGTTGCTGTAGCGAATTCTTCGCATTTCAGTTTTTCTTCCATTTCCAAAGTTGCAGCTAGTGTTGTTAATGGTAGGGWCAGTCAGTCGGCATACTGATTGGTGAACTTTCCGCATTAGCACCTTACATTCGCGGACGGTTTCTTGTTGGGCCATTTCTTCGCTTTTTTGAATTATCTRAAAAGAACAAGTGCAGTTAGAGAATGCTTTAATAATGCCTAATCAACCACATCTATAGAACAATAAAAAGTTTTATGGACATAAACTTACATTTTCTTTCAAAAAGCTGCCCATCTTCCTTTCCATGTTTTCAACTCTGGAAGACAACTCTTGTAGTTGGGAGGTAATAGTTTTTAACATGTTAAAAACATCTGAAAAAGGTGTAAACATAATAAAGTAAAAATTTTTAAGAAATGCATTTTGATTACCATTTCCATCCACAGGCAAATTGTTTCCTTGTTGCTTTGTGAAGCTTGCCTCTGAGTTGTAGCAACCAGAAATGTTGAATTTCTTCCATTTAAATGTCAATTGTTCTACAATAACAAATGCGTAAAAATAAATTGAAAACTAAAATGACAATTTTACATGTACCTTTTACGGGAGTCGAAGACGTTGTTGGGCATTCCTCCAAATAGGTGTCATCAGAAAGCGCTGGTGAATCCATCTGATTAAGAAATAAAAATTTGGTAGCATCAAAATTCATTTTAAATAACTTAACATAATATAATAAAATACCATCGGGACAATACAATAATTACAGAGAAAAATACTAATTTGAAAATTCATGAAATAGATGATGTAAAATCGAAATTAGAAGAAACTTGCTCTCATGTGGAATAGAAAAATATTTATAAATTATATCGTCTTCTTCTATTTTAAACAAATGTGGGTCCAATTTATCTGCCAATAAAATACCTTAACCAGATGACGGTTCCAATGGTTCTTGAAAKTAGTTTTCAACACCCAAGATAGAATGTGCCGATAAAGTTGCGATACCAGATTCCTCTATCCTGCCTGTAACTTTTATGGGGCTTAATTTTTGACTAAAACAATAGGAGTCTTTTTCTGTTTTAAAATCTATATTAAACGAATTAATTTTGGATATTTTATTGCAAGTAAAATCTGGAATATTTCTTTCTTCTAGCCTTAAATGTAATTGCTGCAGGATTTTATTGGGCTTATTTATAAGTTTTTTTAAATATTGCATGTGATTTTCAAACTTGTAATTGTAACTAGCTTTATATTGTAACTAGCTTTAGTGCTATATAAGTGCTATAAGACTTCTTGCATGATAGTAGCCTTATACCTGTGTGYAATAAGAGGAAATGGTAGTAATGGTCATCACCAATGCAAACCTTTAGGACAAATATACCTATATACAATAAGAACTGCCTAAACTCTGTCGCTTTTCAATTGCTGATTTCATCTAAACTTCTACATATTCGACCGAACTCTGAAGGAACTAAATTGGAAATAAATGTAATTTTTTCGTTAACTTTGCTTACGTTTATATTGCCTTTTTTAATCAACAATTGAAGCAACTTTTTACATATACCAAGATCTACAATGTGCATTGGGTCTAAAGGAAATTCGGAAACCATTTTGAAATTTCCTGATTCTAAAATGCTTTCTCTAAATTTGAAAGGATTAATGTGATGTGATCTATCACTTTTATTTTTAAAAGATTGGTCAGTTCTTAAATGTTTTATTTATTTTGAGAAACAAACTCTCCTTTCTTTGCAGTCACCCATTTGATCACATTTAGAACAACTACTTTTTCCAGTGTGCGACTGCACACCTGTAACAAAAGCTCGAGCAGCAGTATCGCAGCAGTATCGCAGCAAAACAAACGAATATCAAATTTCTTCTTTACAGGATAAGCACCAACCTAAAGACCATTTTTTTTAAAATAATTTACTTCTCCACAAAATTCTTTTAAAAAATCATTAATGCTCCAAAGGTTTTTCTGTTCCAGAAAAGCACGCAATTGTAAATGGCAATTCGTTTGGAAAATTAACTATGGATGCTAGAATAGGCCACAATACTTTATTGGAATTCTTGAATAATTTCAGGCCATCTATTCCCACATCAAGCAYAATATTATTTTCATTTTCAAGTTGAGGAAATGAATTTTTCTCAAAATGACTTTGAATTCCTCTATATAAAAAAGATCCACTTAAAATCGTTTGAATATTTACTTGTTTTCGGCTGGTACCTAGGAGACTTTCAGCCGTTAGAGGTAAATCTTTGTAACCTATTTTTCGCARCGTTTGCAGAAGATCGATTAGTGTATTATGGGACACCCTATTTCTCAAAGCCCAAGCTTTTAATTCTAAACTAAATGAACTATTTTCTATCACTTTTAAAATTTCGCTATCACTAACATAGCTATTACTGCAATTTGAAGAAAAATCAAGGGAGCTTAGTGAACTGCATCCCTCCACATCAGGATCACAATCAAAATTTACATCTTTTTCACAAATTTAGATGCACTAAGATTAAAAGCCTTTTTGTCCCGGTTCATATATGCACTAAATGTATTTTTCTTCATATTTGTTATTTTCTATACTCACCCTTTTTCAAAATTTCACTTGTAGACACACTCGTAGACACAAAAACGAAATTAAATAAACACAATTAAAATATATTTAAATATTTATTTYATATAATTTTGCATAAATATGCACAAGCACAAATCTTCACAGTTCTAATTATGGATGCGTTTGTAACCGAATTTTTTTTTCTTCGAATTCAATTCGTCACAACGAAACGAACAAGCAAACGTCAAATTCACGGTATCATGCTGTACGCTTTCACATTCATCGTTTTCAATAAGCGGTGACAGCTAAAAAAATTTGTTTGTCTTCTTTTGTTTTATTTTTGATTAACATCTGTTGAGTGAAGAGCTTATAATATAAAACAAACAAAATACACAATAGATTGACTTCTTACTCATTTCAAAGATTTGTGTGGGAGTGTTAGTGACAAGTAAAAATTGTGTAAAAGTATTGGAGTTTCGGTCACGCAAGTTTTGCTGGGTTATTTGCAGGGGATTTGGCGACGCTGAAGACAGCCTAAGTAAATTTCATGTGTTGAACACAATGCTCGCGACAGACTGCAGCCGCACGACATTGAACTGAAAATGGCGCTGTGAATTCTACTACATGAACGTTTGCATATAAACAATTTCGTTGTGGCCATACTAATACCTTGCCCTTCGATGAAATTTTGATATTTTGTTCAAAGTGAAATTTTTTATGCAAAAAATAAGTAAATAGGTAAATATTTTTGCTTTAAATTATCAATTGTTATACAAATGATGTAACAGAGCTATTTATGCTTTTATTTGTAAAATAACGTCAAGTTTGTTGGAGCTGTGAATAATTTTACATTTTAGATATCAGTGGCATCACCGCTCTACCTCATCTCTCTATCTTTCATTCTACTGTCAACTCTACTGTCGTCGGCAAATATAGGATTAATTTGAAGTTAGCGAGAACGACAACTCTCGGCCTGCAGTCGTGTCGTCGTGCAGCTGTCAAAATAGGTGTGTCCATAAGAACGTGTGTATTTTAATATTTGACAAATGTAGTTTGCAGTCTGTCGCGCTCTATGTGTTCAACAGATCACACTTAACCTAAACAAACAATAAAATTCCCGTATTATAAACACAACAGACAGAATTCCATAACGAAAAGCCGATAAGCATTATAAAACTATCTTTTTTCTAGCAAGTAAACAAGCATTCCCGTAAGTATAAATATCACTAAGATTATAAAATGTAGTCAATAAGAAATTATCAATAAAACAGGCAACACGAAAATAAGTATACTACCCAAATAAATATAATTTGTTTTACTCGCGACAAACAACGGTTCGTTAACTCCTGCATTGATCCTCTAATCTAGCATAGATAACTTGATAGGAATCTCTTTGGTTCGAGAGAGAGCAATTTTTATAACATTTGCCAATGATGCCACTGCTGAAAAATATTAGATTGGGCATTGGGCATACACAACTTTTGGGCATTTTGCTGTTTTCACATTTCCACTGAGGTATGCAAATATCGCGTTACCGATATTATTTTTGGGTGCTCGGATCCCCAGTAGACCTATATCGCCAATATATATAAATAATTTTACAAACTACTGACATCTAATTTTACAAAATTTTCACGACGCACTAATTTTGGCAGTTCGTTTTTCCGCTACTCTTCTGGCATCCGGCCTTTTTCACTAACTGACGGCACCCTGATTGTGTTTTGTTGCCAGCTCAGATCAGGGTGACCTGCCAGCTGACAAGCGAGAGAGCAAGAAAATATATTCTGATCAATTTATCTAAGAATCTAGCTCTCAAAATGTGCATGCGTGAGTTAAGAAAGATACAAATGGGACATTGTATAGCCATAACCCTAAAGATTTGGACACAGCTTACGCAGTAGCTAGTACTATTTACCACGGCAATGTGAATCACCAATTCGAGGTACATTGTAACCTCCCAAGGGGGAATGAGCAACAAAGATTCCAGCAATCTGATGATAAAAGGAAATATCAACTTCGCTTCAACGAACAACATCATGCACCAAACGTCAGAATACAGAGGAGTTATCAGATAGAAATTATAATCAACCGCAACAGAAACTTGCACCAGAACCAATGGAAGTAGACATTTCGCAACAGTACCAGCTACCAACGAAGAAATCCGCGTCACCAACCAAATCTATTTAATAGCGTATCAATCAAACCGCACAAGCAGACTACGATGGGCATTTTGAGACACGTAAACGGGTTGCCTCGTAAAGAAAAACAAAATTAACCGGCACACCCGTTACAATTTTAGTGAACACAGGATCGACTAATAATTATATTAGTAACAAATGTGAAATCGGTAAGTCAATACAAATTATTCCTTTTAGAACAAAAACTTTACTGGCTTTTCAGCCATTAATTCAAAAAAAGTGGTTGGGACATATGGACATGATTTAGTATATTATGAAATAGATAGGCTAAATGAATTTGATATGATATTAAAACAGGGACTTAGAACTTTTAAAGCAGAAGCGAATTTATTTTATTATAGTTTAAAGTACCAGAAGGAAGTGACCCATAACGTAGAGCAAAAAATTAATTTTGCTATCTTAATGCGAAAAAGACATTAGAAAACGAATGCTATAAAACGTTGAAATAAATGAAGCTCTTCCTCTCACCACAACTATTCAGGCGGCAATTAGAACCTAGACAGAGAATCCAATATGGACAAAACAATATCCATATAACATTGCGGATAACGACTTTGTGAATAAAAAAAAAATAGGGAGTTATTCAGGGGTGTTGTGGAATCTGATAGTTGTCGGAATCAGAATTGAAACCGATCAAAAAAAGTAGTATGTGTTATGAATTCAGATATTATTGGTTTGATATTCGAAACATAATTTGTATCGGTTTTGGGTGTCACGAAAACCAATTTTATCGGTTTTGCTATCAGAAACAAAGAAGGGATAGTCGCTCACAGATTTTAAATGTAAGTTAAGAAATCAAGTTATTTTATTATATTGAATTAATTTATCTTTTTTTCTATAGGGGAAAACATAAGTCTAAAACACGAAATGTCTTAATTATTGAGTTTTTGGAAAATAATCCGGATATTCAAAGATTACAAAACGTAAATTAGCACCCAAATACGTCTTTATTCATTCGATAATTGTTATCTTTTTAAATCTTACTTTAATTCGGGACTTATTAAAAACCTTAATAGGATTGCTTCCAATTGTATTCATTTGCAAGTTTTGTCACATTAGTACACAGCTGGTTCAAATATTAGTTTTGCATGTGTTCGAAAAGACGAAAATCCAATCAGATTTTGTAACACCATTGTAAATCAGAAAAGGTTTGTAATTCTGACCCCTGATTAAAACATGGAATTATTAAAAGAAGTAAAAATGTTCCAAAAAAGGCACTGACGAACAAGGTAAGACAAAAAGGAAAATGGTAGTTGATTTCCAAAAAAATTATGCTCAGACATTCACAGATAGATATCCAACACCTGATGTAAAAATAAATATGCAAAATTTAGGAAAAGGATTTTCAACTATAGATTTAAAACCAGGATTCCATCAAATTTTAATAAAGGGATCCAATAGAGAAAATACCGCTTTTGTAGTCAATGGAGTAAAGTATGAGTTTGTTAGGATGCCATTTGGGTTGAAAAACGCACCCTCAATCTTTCAACGATGCGTAGACGATTTCCGAGAATATATTGCTAAATAGACGATGTATTAATATTCTCTAATTCACCCGAGAGACATATTGAACACGTTTCAACTATAATAAATGCACTACATAAAGCCAATACGAAAATTTCAGACGAAAAGTAAAATTTTTAGAAGACTCTGTCGAGTATCTTGGCCACATTATTAAGCATAATATGATTACTGTCAGTGGCGTAGCTAGGAGGGGTACGAAGGGGGCCGTCGGCCCGGGCGCAACGTCTTGAGGGAAAATACTTCAACAAATTTTTTTACAAAATTTATTATAAAAGATAAAGAGTTGTACACTCACAATGTAGTAATCTTAATAACAATGAAAAATATTAATTTTTACTCGAATACTCTTCAGTCTTTTAATTTGTCTTATATCTTTCTTAAAAATAGTGATGGAACTTAAAGATGCACTTTTCTAGCTTTGATCACATATCATTTCATTGTAATTTAAAGTTGAAGCATTTTGACATTCTATTGAGAGAATCGCAAGATTGGACAGTCTACTCTGACTCATGGTCAATCTCAAGTAAGAACTGATCATTTACGTTTGCTAATAGATACAGGTATAGTAAGTAGTATTCTTAAAGCCAACGCCAACGAATTGTAGGTTTCCAGTCCCATTGAAGAAATGTATAATGAAACTTCTGGCGAAAATCCAATTTATTCTTCGTTTTTCTTCGCTCTCTTGAATAAAAGTAGGACGTCTTGGATGTCACTATATAAATCTTCGTTATCCAAGTCTCATGGATAGGATTCGGCAAGTTGCTGGCATTTTTCTTTATTTTCGACGAGTTTGTTATTGTATGAGCCTCTGGTTAGTTCTATAATTTGTACAAAATCACAAAGAAAACCAAAACAGTCATTAAGCTTTTCCAAATTTGTGAAACGGCTGGATACTTCCATTGTTAGCTTAYCCAGAATTTCGATCATATACTATACATGAACTGCATTGATAAGCACCCAAAATATTTTTACTTACGAAAACTGGAAAACAAACTAAATTGTCATGAATGCATAGAGGAAATATTATCTCAAGTACACCCCAACGCCAAACATCTTATGACTGATGTGCGGAACACAATGCTCGCGACAGTCTGCAGCAGCACGACAGTGAACTGAAAATGGGGGCTTGAATCCTACTACATGAACGTTTGTGAGAGGGCAGCAACATAGCAATGGCCGGCATGTACACAAAACAACGCAGTTGTCCATTTTGCATGTACACAATTTCGTTGTGGAAAGGTATTAGACCTTGCACTTCAATGAAATTTTAATATTTTGTTAAAGGTGAAATTTTTAAGCAAAAAATAAGTCAATTTATTTGTTTTAAATTATCAATTGTTATTATAAATGATGTAACAGAGCTATTTTATGCTTTTATTTGTAAAATAACGTCAGKTTTGTTAGAGCTTTGAGTAATTTTACATTTTACATATTAGTAGCATCACCACTCTACCTCATCTCTTTATCTTCCATTCTACTGTCAACTCTACTGTCGTTGGCCAATATAGGATAAAATTGAAGTTTGCGAGAACGACAACTGTCGGCCTGTAGTCGTGTAGTCGTGCAGCTGTCGGAATAGGTCCGTCCATAAGAACGTGTGTATTTTAATACGTACGAAAATATTATGAGGAACAGGTATAATACAAATTCGAATGAAAAAGAAGCTATTCTTGTCAGTAAAATAGAGGCTTTAAAATCACAATTAATGCCCACAAATAACAGGGCACGACCTTCACTAAACATTTTAGGCTCAATTATAAAATTCGTCACCGGGACACAAGACCATGACGATTTAAAAGAAATAAAAACAGGGTTAAATTAATCGAAAACAATAATAAACAAACTCTCAGTTTGAAAAATTATTAGAAAAATTAGATCCGAAATCTATTGTAGTAGAATTTTTAATAAGAAAAGTTTACAAAGAGTTAGAAGCAATTACAATACAATTCATTTTTGTGTGTACAGGAATCCGATAATCACAGTATATAAAAACCCTATCATTAATAATAAATGTAAATTATACAATTTAATTCTGTTCGTCCGTCTTTCCGTAACTGGAGAGTCCTACGAAAGTTTAAAATTGCAACCCCAACTTTGAGCCATATAATAGTAGAAACATGTGAATCAATAGTAAAAGTACTCAGGGATTTTATTTCAGTATGTATTATTCAACAAAAAACATAAGACATTTTTCAAAATGTGAAAAACTAAAGTCATAAAGGGAGGAATATGAGTGCTTATAAGCTATACTTAAAATAATTACATTCCAAAAGAGTTAAGAATAATCTGAGTTGGTGAATAATTCATTATAAATGCGATATTTTGTGCTCGCGTCAAGGTTGTTTCCATTAGCATGCCAATTTATGCTGATTGCAGGTACAAACTGAGGTTGTTGTGGTCCAGAGTGATGACTTGACTGATGTAGAGTGATGACTTCTCTGGATGGCTGGAGTTGGTGCGCATGGGATTGAAGTGATATAAGCTCCTCAGGACTTTGCAGCGGTGTGGAAACAAAATATTGTGAAGCTGCAGATGAAGAATCGCTCGAAAAAAATGGTGTTGAAGAAGATCGTGGTGGAAAGCTATGCTGTGTCGTTTTATTTTCAAATAATTTGTAGAAGCTTTGATTAAAGCGTTCCAATACTCCTTATTATAAAACTTCCATTATAGCTTTGTTGGCAAAGAGTAGTTGTGTGGAAGCAAGTTTTCTGAAAAGCAATTCCCACGTTGAGCTGAATGTGCTTATATCGACCTTCGATTGCTTTGAAGAGCTTCGACTGCCTTAGCTAGCAACTCACTCCTTTCTTTTCGACTATAGTCTTTTTTTATATTTCTTTGCAGAAGGTGGTCGATTCTAAACGATATAAAAAATAATATTGTTATTGTTTCAGGTGCTCAAAAATGCCTTGGTGCTATTGATGGCAAACATATCAACATTAAAAGACCACCACATTCAGGCGCTTACTATTTCAACTACAAGAAAACATATAGCATTGTACTGATGGCCCTTGTCAATGCAAAATATTAATTCACAATGGTCGAAGTTGGAGCTAAGGGAAGAGTTGGAGCTAATGGTGGGGTTTATAGAAACTCAAATATTGCAGTTATGCATGAAGAGAGAAAGTTAAAAATTCCTGGTTTTGACAAAGAGCTGCCGTTTGTTTTTGAAGCAGATGACGCTTTTGCCCTGCATGAAAATTTTATGAAGCCATATAGCCATAGAGGATTGACACACCAACAGCTACAGTACAACTACCGAGTATCACGAGCAAGACGTTTGAAATTATATCTTCAAGATTTCGTGTTTTACTGACCACCGTAAATTTATCCCCAGAAAAGGGCTCGAAAATTGTACTTGCGTTACGTTATTTGCATAATTTTTTTAAGTAAACGTAGTAGCCCTTCATATCTTCGCAGAATAGGAGATAATGATAAGCAATTCATTGAAATGGCAGAATTGCAAAATACCACAAGCCGAAACTATTCCAACAACGCTAAGGAAATTCGAAACATATTCTGTGAATATTTAAATAGTGTCGGTTCATTGGAACATTAACTTTATAAAAAAAATTTTTACAAAATTGAAATTAAAAATACATATGTATGTACCTATTTTGTACATTAAAAATATTGTATTATTTACTTACTTCTTCAACAATATCTCCTTCATTCTCCTCAATTTCTATTGACGAATAGCCGCTTACTTGCACCTCCTGATCTTCCAAAAACGAGAAGTCATCAAAATACCATAACGTTGAGCCAGCCCCAGATTTTGAATTTTTTTTTAAGTTCGCGGCGGTAAGATGAACGAAATGAATTAATTTTGTATTTTAAATTTTCCAAGTTAGCGTTACCATTAATTTCTTTTAATTTTGATAGAAGCACTTTATATGCTTCATTCTTTTTTTAAGCTATTGCATAGCTTTTATCGCGGGCCACGGGGACCGAATCCAGAAATTCCGTAACGAAAAAACCTCACGCTTTGTCTGTATGTTTACGAAAGCAAATGCGAGCCATATACATATGTATGTACATGCATTCACAATAACAAGTGTCGCACGTTTTTTATTGTGTAATAATTGTATAATGCGAATATGCATATTTCATGAAGGTCATCAATTTTCTTCTTCACTTTTTAATAGTCGAAATAAATATAATGTATTTGAAATATTAATTTATTTAAACATTAAAAAAATATATTAAAGAAAAATAAAATTAAAAAAACGTTTCCTACGCTCAAAAAGTGTAACTTGAATTAATATCAAAGAAAAAGGAATACTGCATGAATAAAATAAATAAATAATTATAATTGCATAAGTTGATACAAAATGCTATGCCAGGGTTGGCATTTTGCCCGAGCTAACAGTTTTAAGTTTTATTGTAACTACTATAAATTTGTAAAATGTAGGACAAATAACAAAAAGTATAATAAATATTTTATTTTAGTAATAATTTGTTTAATATGTCTTTATAATAGCATTTAATTTAGTTTATTTGAAACAACAAATTCTATGTTTGGTTTAATCTCATTTGCTGTAGCTACACGCATTATTGTACAAAAATTTTAATCAAATAACCTACTTCGTATTTTATGTTTGTTTAATTTCATTATTAAAAAAAATTGTTCACAAGTGTAGGTACTTCCAAACATAGATATAATTTTCGAATCAAAAAGTTTTAAACCAGGTTATTTCTTTAAACTTCCTTATAAAAAGTAATTTCAATAATAACTTCAGTTTATGATCCACTGTTTCTTCAAACACATATGCCCAAATGAATTTTATGAGAGCGCAATGTGAATGATTGGCCAACACCGCTTCTACTGCCCGCTTACCAGGGATAATGGGATGCCCAACTTATTCCAGTGAGAGAGCGCCTCAAAATAAGCGTTTTTTATAACATTTTCCATTATGGCCAGATCGCACCAAATAAGAATTTTTGGACATTTTAAATTAACATACCCAACATTTATTACGATTGCAAATTATTATATATTGGACTTTTAATATATGGCGAAACTACTTAATTCCTTTTTTAGGATTTTATAGTATATTAAAACAACTGACTTTCGATGTTTCAATACTTAATAAGGTGAATTAAGCCTGTTAGTTCTCAATTAATAAATGTTTTTAATCATTTGTAATAGAATATTAATTCTATTATGCATCAAATTACAAAACGTTTCATGATATATATTTAAATTTCGCATTATCATTGATTTTTATTGTTTTAAATTTGTATTAGCGATCTTGAACGGCGGCAATAAATTCCTCCGTTCACATATATTTTTGGTATAATTTCAAWCTGGCCGTTTCAGTCATTCCAATTGCAAAACGTCAAAACCTACTCAATCCAGTCAACTGTCAAAGTTCGGTAGGTTTTGACGTTTAGCAACTTCCAGTGAGAGAGGAGTTGGGCATCCCATTATCCCTGCCGCTTACCATAGAATTTCCAACGATTTGGATAATTATAAAAAATGTCTTCACTATGTTCGAAATTTTCTTAAATTAACTCAAAATCAGAGTCGAATGCTATTATTAAAAAATATATAAACTATTTTTAATAGTTTGATTTCAGTTTTGATATTTTATATTACGCAAAATTATAATTGAAAAGTTAGATGTGTACAAAACTACATATGCGAATTGAGTAATGGCAACATTGTTCAAGCAAATTGATTTTTTTCACAACTCTTTTGCCCTTCCCTCCGTAAACTGACATTCCCCTCATCAAGCCCTCGTGCAAACTTTGCTAACTTTGCGGGCTAAAAATGTGCCCATCCCTGTGCTATGCAATAGCTTTACCGCGGCAGTCCCCGAGTGCCACACGTCTTTTTTTTGTTTTTTGTTTTTATAGCACTCCCTTTTTATTTGCCACAGTTCTGGAAAACTTCGATAGTGTTCAAAGAACTCTTTCCCAAATTGCTCGTTCATCCGCGACACCATTCCTGCACACTGTCTTTTTTCCGACTGAATGTGCTGAACACATTGAGCGCGTCAGTCTCCAAGCGACATCTGTCAAATATTAAAATATACACGTTCTTATTCTACAGTGATTTCTATTTTCTATTAATTACGAATTTTCCCTCTTTCATTAAATTAGGAACCGTTCTTAAATAACTACTTTATGAGTTTTAGCAGCTAAACGCTTGTCGCGTTCCTCATAATGCCCAATTTAAGATCCTTGCCTTTTGGCAGAGAAATGTAGGGCTTATTGCCCTTGCCGATGATGAAAACGTTTGCCAATCTTCTGGCAAACACATGCCCTTGCGAGTCCTTTACGTGAACGATAGCGAAGGAACCGGGAAGTCTTTCACGGTTGACCACAGTACCGACACGACCCAAATTTCTAAGTTCAGTGATCATGCAGAGGTTTCCTGAGTCCAATTTGATGTAGTCAGTGATTTTAGCAGTGGCACAGTTATTTTGACAGCTGCACGTCTACAAGACTGCAAGCTGACAGTTGTCGTTCTAGCTAACTTCAATATATTTTTATATTTGCCAACGACAGTAAAGAGATGAGGTAGAGTGGTGATGCCACTAATATGAAAAATGCAAAATTATTCAAAGCTCTAACAAACCTGACGTTATTTTACAAATAAAAGCATAAAATATGTCTATTATATTATTTGTAATAACAATTGATAATTTGAAGCAAATAAATTTACCTATTTACTTATTTTTTGCATTGATTCATTGTTGATTGAAGTTGAGGAATGCACCGCGATTTTTTGTCTATTGTGCCCTCTCCTGACTCACATTGACTCACTTAGCCCCAGCGCATTAATGAGTCCAATAGACTACCGGATGCTAGCAAGGCAATGCGGTCTCTATCCGGAAACATCGATCCAAGGGCATTAATCCTGCGGCTACAGCCTGCTGTTCAGTCGATCAGCAGGTGCTCCGGGGTTTCAGGCTCTCTGTCGCAGTAGCCTGAGTTTGTTCCTGGGGAGGTTTATTACAACGTTGAACCTTCTCAAATTGTATCCTCCCATTAGCAACTTGGCATGTCTCATACCGTGAGTCTGTTGCCAATGCTTCGGAGCAGATGCTTCATGGTATCTGGACCCACCCCCGTGAACAGTTCGGGTCCTACCATTTTGGTGGAGGCTGCGGAACGGGCGAGCTCGTCCGCCAGTTCCTTACCCGCTATATCTCTGTGACCAGGCACCCAGATTAGGTGTACCTGGTTTCGTTCTGCAAGGCTGTTCAGCGTTTCCCTGCACTCCTGCACTAGTAGCTATTTGATCTCGTAAGAGGAGATCCCTTTTAGCGCCGCTTGACTATCGCTGAGAATGGCTTTTCGCTCATTGCGATAGATGCTTATTTCTATACGACGGCTTATGGCAAAAACTTCTGCCTGGAAAATGCTCGGGAACTGGAACTGGAGAGCCTAGTGCGTGGGCCCACAACTCCCTCCGCATTTTCGAGCCATTGGTGTACCACCTTAAAGTGCTGTTCCTCACGCATCAGCTCGAGGGTGGAGTCATTCCACTCGTCTTTACTGACCTTAAACTTTTTTCTGAAGTTAACCACTTTGGTAGCGCTGTCCCTCGGAACGGGGGAGGTTTACATGATGCTTCCACCTCAGAGTGGAATCTAGCATCAAACCGAGGTATTTGACACTGTTGATCATCTCTATCTGGTAGCTTTCTGAGGGGTCAATAGCGGCCATCTTGGATTTTCAGTGGTAGAAAAGCAGTGCTATACATATATATTGAGGTAGTAAATACTTAGCAAATTTAGTTTATTAAATAACAAAAATTATAAATTTTGTAGCTTAATATAAAAGGAAATTATTTATTAATTATATATATTTAATAATAGGTGATTTAAATGCCATAGTGTCCAATATTTCGCCCAAAAAAATATCATTTACTGATATTCTTTATGTAGAGAGCTCTTATTAATAAAATGCAGCCTTATTTTTGGATTTCTCGGTAGTGAGTTTCCTTCTGAATGTATTTGTTTACAATTGACAGACAGAAAAAATAAAACGGTTTGCAACTTATTCTTAAGTTTTTTTTAATATTATAACCAATAATTTCAGTTTAAAACTCCAATCTCATTTGAAGCTAGATTTTTAATACATCGTTCTAATTATCATCCGTATACTATTTACGATAAAACAGATAGAAAAGGTACAATATTTTTTTCTTTATATGTGAAATTGCACAAAAATGATAAATATAACTATTTTGAGATTATTTAATTCATTGGCATATGTATTTCTCACGTACTTTTTATTCCAACGAAATGAAACGAATTTTATTAACATTCAAAGTATTTTTGATGAAATTTATTTTTGAATGTTTAAGGTTTGCAATAAGGCGCGTTACCGACTTTTTTAGGTGTATAATAAAATAAGTGTTCGAGATTAAAATATCGTATAGGCTATAATCCCCCATCTAAGGCTACGCTACGCCTATGGGATAAATATCGCCTGATTGTAGCGTTATTTCTTCTTTCTTTTGTTCTTTGCATTCATCTATTGACTGCCTAGCATGTACATACATATGTTAGCGACGCTGACTGCTGCCTACTGTATATATGCACACCGCTAGCATATGCTCTATTCCCGAAATCCTAATTAGTTTACAAACATATCTACATATTAAGTATAAGCGCATCTTTTCGCACCTACACAAAGCGTATTACCTATTGATGTGCAGTTATTATCATTGCATTTTTCAACATGTGCCTACTGCACAAGCAGGCATATAATTGCCGCTCTTTGCAGATTTGGATCAGTGCTAAAAATAAAGTTGTGACGATAGGTCACATCAATTGCAGTTCCATTTTTTGGTGCCTCCTGTGAGGACTGCGACCACCTGTCTTAAGTAATAATGGCCTCGTTAAATTTACGTGCATCGGCACATGCTTCAATTGTGCGCCTTGCAAAGGAAATCCAGAATGCATATTTCAATCCGGATAAAGTGGAGTGTGAAGTTTTACTCAGCCGAGTAAATCAACACTTTGATCGGTTTGTACACCACCACTTTGGGCTGGTCAGCAAGGCTAAGGCAAACGAAACTGCTTCTCATGACGAGTTGTTTGCAACAACAGAATCGTTGTACACCACGTTGTGTGTCACGCTGCAACGCCGCTTAAACCCCCAGACTGCCGTTCAGGTTGCATCATCGACAATAGAACACGTGACAGACATGCGATTAGATCCGGTATCAATTCCGCGACTTGACGGAAGGCCAACGAATTGGTTGGCATTTAGGGACCTCTTTGAACCGATGGTTCATAATCGAACTGACCTTAATCCTGCATATAAATTGGGTAAGTTACGCCAGYGTGTCGATCAAGAAAGTGTTCCGATGATTGGAGGATTGTATACCGGCGGCTACCACGAGTTGTGGTCCGGGCTAAAACGTCGTTATGACAATCCTCGCCTACTGGCAGAAACACACGTGCAGA